>NC_069507.1:43699958-43999958 GCF_027579735.1 Bombina bombina | reverse complement strand
TGGAATAAATCCAAGCCTTTTAAGAAACCAAAGTCAGCCCCTAAGTCTGCATGAAGGTGCGGCCCTCATTCCAGCTCAGCTGGTAGGTGGCAGATTAAGGTTTTTAAAGAATGTTTGGGAAAATTCTGTCCAAAATCAATGGATTCAGAGCATTGTCTCTCAGGGGTACCGAATAGGATTCAGAGTAAGACCTCCTGTGAGAAGATTTTTTTCTCTCACGCATCCCAGTGAATCCAGTAAAAGACCAGGCTTTCCTGAAGTGTGTTTCAGACCTGGAGGTTTCAGGGGTAATCATGCTGGTTAATTTTCAGGAACAAGGTCTGGGGTTTTATTCAAATCTATTCATTGTCCCAAAGAAAGAAAATTCATTCAGACCAGTTCTGGATCTGAAAATTTTGAATTGTTATGAAAGAGTACCAACTTTCAAGATGGTGACTATAAGGACTATTCTGCCTTTTGTTCAGCAAGGACATTCTATGTCTACAATAGACTGGCAGGATGCTTACCTTCATAATCTGATTAATCCAGGACATTATCAGTTCCTGAGATTCTCTTTTCTAGACAAGCATTACCAATTTGTTGCTCTTCCATTTGGCCTAGCAACAGCTCCAATAATCTTTTCAAAGGTTCTGGGTGCCATACTCTATGTAATCAGAGAACAGGGTATTGCTGTGTTTCCTTATTTGGACAATATCTTGGTACTAGCTCAGTCTTTATGTTTTGCAGAATCTCACACAAATCAACTAGTGTTGTTTCTTCGAAAACATGGTTGAAGGATCAATTTACCAAAAAAAATTTTTTGATTCCTCAGACAAGGGTCACCTTTTTAGGTTTCCAGATAGATTCAGGGTCCATGACTCTGTCTCTAACAGACAAGAGACATTTGAAATTGGTTGCAGCATGTTGGACGTGATTCCTTTTGCTCGTTTTCACATGAGACCTCTCCAGCTTTGCATGCTGAATCAATGGTGCCGGGATTATACAAAGGTATCACAATTAATATCCTTAAATCCCAATGTTCGACACTCTCTGATGTGGTGGTTAAATCACCAGCGTTTAGTTCAAGGGGCCTCTTTTTTTCAGCCAACCTGGACTGTGATCACAACAGATACGAGTCTTTCAGGTTGGGGAGCTGTCTGGGGATCTCTAACAGCACAAGGGGTTTGGAAATCTGAAGAGGTGAGATTACCAATCAATATTCTAGAACTCCGTGCAATTCTCAGAGCTCTTCAGTTTTGGCCTCTGTTGAAGAGAGAACCGTTCATTTGTTTTCAGACAGACAATATCACAACGGTGGCATATGTCAATCATCAGGGTGGGACTCACAGTCCCCAAGCTATGAAAGAAGTATCTTGGATACTTGTT
Organism: Bombina bombina; assembly: GCF_027579735.1. Taxonomy (NCBI): domain Eukaryota; kingdom Metazoa; phylum Chordata; class Amphibia; order Anura; family Bombinatoridae; genus Bombina; species Bombina bombina. The sequence continues at coordinate 43,998,593 of NC_069507.1, read as the reverse complement.
TGGGCAGAATCCAGCTCCTGTCTAATTTCTGCGTTTCATATCCCAGGTGTAGACAATTGGGAGGCGGATTATCTCAGCCATCAGACTTTACATCCAGGGGAGTGGTCTCTCCATCCGGATGTGTTTTCTCAGATTGTTCAGATGTGGGGTCTTCCAGAAATAGATCTGATGGCTTCTCATCTAAACAAGAAACTTCCCAGATACCTGTCAAGGTCCAGGGATTCTCAGGCGGAATCAGTCGATGCACTGACACTTCCTTGGTGTTATCAACCTGCTAATATCTTCCGCCTCTAGTTCTTATTCCAGGAGTGATCTCCAAGATCATCATGGAACAATCATTTGTGTTGCTGGTGGCTCCAGCATTGCCCCACAGGTTTTGGTATGCAAATCTTGTCCGGATGTCCAGTTGCCAACCTTGGCCACTTCCGTTAAGGCCGGACCTACTGTCTCCAGGTCCGTTTTTTCCATCAGGATCTCAAATCATTAAATGTGAATGTATGGTAATTGAACACTTAGTACTAAGTCATAGAGGTTTCTCTGACTCAGTAATTAATACTATGTTACAAGCTCGTAAATCTGTCTCTAGGAAGCTTTATTATCGAGTTTGGAAGACTTACATTTCATGGTGTTCTTTTCATAAATTCTCTTGGCAGTTTCTCGAGGACAGTTTGGATAGGGGTTTGTCTGCAAGTTCCTTGAAGGGACAAATCTCTGCTCTTTCTGTTTTATTTCACAGAAAGATTGCTAATCTTCCTGATATTCACTGTTTTGTACAGGCTTTAGTTCGTATTAAGCCTGTCATTAAATCAATTTCTCCTTCTTGGAGTCTTAATTTGGTTTTGAGCCTATGCATTCTTTGGATATTAAACTACTTTCTTGGAAAGTGTTGTTCCTTTTGGCTATCTCTTCTGCTAGAAAGGTTACTGAGCTATCTGCTCTTTCTTGTGAATCTCCGTTTCTGATTTTTCATCAGGATAAGGCGGTTTTGCGGACTTCATTTGAATTTTTACCTAAGGTTGTGAATTCTAACAACATTATTAGAGAAATTGTTGTCCCTTCCTTGTGTCCTAATCCTAAGAATTCTTTGGAAAGATCCTTACATTCTTTGGATGTGGTGAGAGCTTTGAAATATTATGTTGAAGCTACTAAAGATTTCAGGAAGACTTCTAGTCTATTTGTTATATGTTCTGGTCCTAGGAAAGGTCAGAAGACCTCTGCTATTTCCTTGGCCTTTTGGTTAAAGCTTTTGATTCATCAAGCTTATTTGGAGACGGGTCAAGCCCCGCCTCAGAGAATTACAGCTCATTCTACTAGATCAGTCTCCACTTTGTGGGCTTTTAAGAATGAAGCTTCAGTTGATCAGATTTGCAAAGCAGCGACTTGGTCCTCTTTGCATACATTTACTAAATTCTACCGTTTTGATGTATTTGCTTCTTCTGAAGCAGTTTTTGGTAGAAAAGTTCTTCAGACAGCTGTTTCAGTTTGATTCTTCTGCTGATGTTTTAAGTTTTTCTTTTCTTCATGAGAATAACTTATATTTTGGGTTGTGGATTATTTTTTCAGCATTTGGCTGTTGTTTATTTTTATCCCTCCCTCTCTAGTGACTCTTGCGTGGAGTTCCACATCTTGGGTATTGATATCCCATACGTCACTAGCTCATGGACTCTTGCCAATTACATGAAAGAAAGCATAATTTATGTAAGAACTTACTTGATAAATTAATTTCTTTCATACTGGCAAGAGTCCATGAGGCCCACTCTTTTTATGGTGGTTATGATTTTTTTTTATTAAGCACAATTATTTCCAAATTCCTTTGTTGATGCTTTTTACTCCTTTCTTTATCACCCCACTACTTGGCTATTCGTTAAAACTGAATTGTGGGTGTGGTGAGGGGTGTATTTATAGGCATTTTGAGGTTTGGGAAACTTTGCCCCTCCTGGTAGGATTGTATATCCCATACGTCTCTAGCTCATGGACTCTTGCCAATATGAAATAAATGAATTTATCAGGTAAGTTCTTACACAAATTATGTTTTTTTGTGTGTGTTAGAAATAGCACACATATTACGAGTTGAAAGTAAATGCGTTTGCTTGAGCACAATCGTAATTTACGCTTGGCAGATTAGCGTGACTTGAGGGCTCACTTAAAGGGTAGGAGAAGACAAAAAGTTGCATTAAACACATCATAAATACATGTAAGAGTACAGTTAAACCATATAAATTTTGATAATTTTTTTAAAAAAAATATTTAAAAAACTGAAAAAAATAAAAAAAATACTAACACCTATACTCACACACTAATCTGACAGGAGTTATTAATAGTTCACATTCCAATGTTCTTCACATACAGAAGAATGTACTTTTTATTGGAAATGTATATTTATATATATATATATACATATATATATATATATATATATATATATATATATATATATACCTATATCTGCATATCTGTTACTATAGATATATAGATATGTATTTTACATTAACATTATCAGATATGTATAGAAATATATATGTAATAATAAATTACAAATATTTTCCATTCCTATGTTCTTCACATAGAAAATAATGTACTTTTTATTATTAAATATATATATTTCTTTACATATCTGATAATGTTAATGTAAAATACATATCTATACTAATATCTATAGGAATAGATATAGAGGTATAGTTATATATAGATATATATATAGACATATATAATTACAATAAAAAGTACATTGTGCTCTATGTGAAAAACATTGGAATGTGAACTTTTAATAACTCCTGTCGGGTCAGCGTGCAAGTATATGTGTTAGTTTTTTTTTTTTTTTAATTTCCGCTCTTCATTGATTTCTATGGGGAGAAGAAGTTAACGAGGTTGCAATACTTAATTAGCACATCGGGTTTCACTTGCACACAAAGGCCTAGATTTAGAGTTTTGTCGGTAAAGACCCGTGGTGCTAACACTGCATTTTTTTCCAGCGCACCCTTAAGCCAACGGTGGTATTTAGAGTTGTCTGAATGGCTGCGTTAGGCTCAGAAAAGGGAGCGTTGAGCATAATTTATCGCCACTTCAACCCTCAATACCAGCATTGCTTACGGTAGCGGTAAGCTGGAAAAACGTGCTCATGCACGATATCCCCATAGGAAACAATGGGGCTGAGCTGGCTGAAAAAAAACCTAACACCTGCAAAAAAGTAGCGTTCAGCTCTTAACGCAGCCCCATTGTTTCCTATGGGGAAACACTCTCTAAGTCTACACCTAACACCCTAACATGAACCCCGAGTCTAAACACCCCTAACCTTACACTTATTAACCCCTAATCTGCCGCCCCCGCTATCGCTGACACCTACATTATATTGTTAACCCCTAATCTGCCGACCGGACACCGCCGCCACCTACATTATAGCTATGAACCCCTAATCTGCTGCCCCTAACATCGCCGACACCTACATTATATTTAGTAACCCCTAATCTGCCCCCCCCAATGTCGCCGCTACCTAACTACAATTATTAACCCCTAATCTGCCGACCGGACCTTGACGCCACTATAATAAATGTATTAACCCCATAAACCGCCACACTCGCAAACACTATAATACATTTTATTAACCCCTAATCTGTCGTCCCTAACATCGCCGGCACCTACCTACAATTATTAACCCCTAATCTGCCGCCCCCAACGTCGCCGCTACTATAATAAAGTTATTAACCCCTAAACCTAAGTCTAACCCTAACAACCCCTAACATAAATATAATTTAAATAAAACGAAATAATATTCCTATAATTAAATAAATGAATCCTATTTAAAACTAAATACTTACCTAGAAAATAAACCCTAATATAGCTACAATATAAATAATAATTATATTATATCTATTTTAGGATTTATATTTATTTTACAGGCAACTTTGTATTTATTTTAACTAGGTACAATAGCTATTAAATAGTTAATAACTATTTAATAGCTACCTAGTTAAAATAATTACAACATTACCTGTGAAATAAATCCTAACCTAAGTTACAATTAAACCTAACACTACACTATAATTAAATTAATTAAATAAATTAACTACTATCACCTTCAATTAAATTTAATTAAATAAACTAAACTATAGTACAAACAAAAAACAAACACTAAATTACAGAAAATAAAAAATAATTACAAGTGGTTTAAACTAATTACACCTAATCTAAGCCCCCTAATAAAATAATAATGCCCCCCAAAATAAAAAAATGCCCTACCCTATTCTAAATTACAAAGTAATCAGCTCTTTTACCAGCCCTTAAAAGGGCTTTTTGCGGGGCATTGCCCCAAAGTAATCAGCTCTTTTACCTGTAAAAAAAAATACAATCCCCCCAACATTAAAACCCACCACCCACATACCCCTACTCTAACCCACCCAAATCCCCCTTAAAAAAACCTAACACTAACCCACTGAAGATCTCCCTAACTTGAGTCATCTTCACCCAACCGGACCGAAATCTTCATCCAAGGTGCGCAGAAGAGGTCCTTCATCCGGTAGAAGTCTTCATCCAGGCGGTGTCTTCAATCTTCATTCATCCGGAGCGGAGCGGAGCCATCTTCCAAGGAGCCGATGCGGAGCAATCCTCTTCATCCGGAGTCTTCTTACACAATGACGGTACCTTTAAGTGACGTCATCCAAGATGGCGTCCCTTCAATTCCACCAATCGAAATTAAGGTAGGAAAAATCTGATCCAATCAGCCAATCGGATTGAGCTTGCATTCTATTGGCTGTTCCACGCTGCTTTTGACAGCTAATGCCAAACTCTAAATCTAGGCGAAACTATTTACTTTCAACTTGTAAAATGCACACTACTCAATGCATGTGAAGAATCTTCCGTCTAGCAAAATCTACACTTGAGCGGGAGCCTTAAATAGCGATCCACTCATAATCTAGCCCATTCTCAGTTGTTCTTAAATTGTAGCGAGTAGTGAAAAAATGATGTGCAGTTAATTTTTCTACTAAAAATTACCCTTTAATGGGCCTTTTTAATGATAAAATAGCATGCTCAAATTTGTTAGATCATGTAATTTTATCACTAGTGACACTCCAACATTATGGTAGGAATAAACACATAGTTAAAGTATCCATCAGGAGCTCAGGGCACTGCTTTATGACTAGCAATGCTAATTGGATCAGCAACATTTTCTGCTAGGGGCCAGCAGTGCACTATAGCTCCTGAGCAGTAATTTAACTTTGTGTTTAACCCTTGCAAAAGGCGATAACAAAATAGACCAAACAATTTGATCACTAGAATGGCCCTTTAATTATTGAAGGAAAACACATAAAACATATTACATTTCTTTTTATTCCCAATGCATCTAAGAAAAAGAGAAGATAAATAGTAGTGATCCTTTTCTGTAAACCAAAATCACACCGTATTAAATTAATATTTTAGGTGTTTGTGTAATTTCACATGACATATTTCTGTGCATTTTTATAATCTGATTCTAATGTTCTTTTCTCAGGGGTCATTACAAAAATAACTACTTTTAAACAGGATTATGTAGGATCTTACTACGCATTACGGTCAGGTGTACTACAATGGGTTAGTCCTTGAAACACTTTTACTTCAGTGAAAAACTGTGCTCTATATTCACAGAAACTCTGGAGCTTGCTAATTATTTAAATAGCATGGTATCAGACTTTTCAAAAGCACAGATGGCATGGCACTGCGATAACAAGGTCTGCCAATCTCTGCCAGTCACAAGTACTGCTGAGATGATCTCTTATTCCCTTCCCGCAGTGTCACGAATCTCTTAAAGGTGCATTGATTCTCAAATCTACAAAAGAAATTTGGTCATTTTTTTCCCTTTATGCTTATCTTTGTAGCAAATACATTTTTATATTAAAATATTTTAAGAGAGGGATTTTTTGACCTGATATGCTTTTCAATGGTAATATAAAATAATATTGTAATAATCCATAATCAGGCCATGAGAATTAACGGGATGTGGCAAACAAATCTGATATTTGAGTGCTTGTGGAATTTCCTCCCTCTGTTTGAACAAAGTCAATTGCATGTGATCAGGGGCTGTCAATCATCTTGATCAGATCTGGATGATTGACTTCCCCCAATTTTAGGTGACGAAGACTTAAGACTGCTGCTACTTAACCTCTCTGTCACCTAAAATTGGGGGCTGTCAATCATCTTGATCAGATCTGGATGATTGCCTCCCCCCAATTTTAGGCAACAGAGGGGTTAAGTAGCAGCAGTCTTAAGTATTCAAGCGAGCCTGAAATGCTGGGGCCCCAAAGCATTTTTCACAGCTTGAGAAATGGGGCCTTAAGGCACCTAAGGGTACGACTTTGTGCAAAATGTTATCAATGTTATTGTAGAATAAAAAGAAATATTAAACCTCTGAATTTCATACATTAATGTACAGTTTAAAAATAGTTTTACACTACATTAAATGTACTGCAAAGATGAAGATAAATCATATTTTCCTTTATTTATATTTATAAAAATAGTAATGCAGGTAGATCTCAGGGGCAGATTCATGGTAAACCAGGATGTGGTTATATCACTTTGGGGCGGAGTTGTGCAGGGAGTGGGCAGTTGGGATGAACTAGCTGAGGAGTGTGTAAATGAGGGCATGGCTACTGGGCCTTGGCAAACTGGGACTTTTATTCAGTCCTATCGAGCTGCAGAAGGGATAATGGGTAGATCTCACAAACTTTAATTATCCTGAAAAATGTGAAGCCAGTCACAGTGACCAGTAAGAGAAAAATACAAATTGTGCTCCTGTCTGATCAAGTAATCACTGTGTAGAAAGTTGTAGAATCATATTTCTGCATTATGTAAGATGCACTGCAGTTCCTCTGGGCAAAGTGGAATAAACATTTAAATAATAAACATTTAAAGTTCAGTAAAAAAGAAGCAAAAAATAAATAAATGATCAAAGTGTATTTCAAAGTTAGTTTCCCTTCTGTGCACAAATAAACATTTTACACAGAATTACATTTTGCATTTTTTATCTAATATTATTATTATTATTATTATAATTATTATCATTACTATTATTATTATTATTATTAATAATAATAATTATAATAATGACTTTAATAATAATTATACTATTATTATTTTCATTACTTCTATTATTTTTAATAATAATTATAATGAGAACAAGAAAAATATAAATAATAATAATAATAATAATAATAATAATAATAATATAAGACAAAAAACGCAAAATGTAATTCCATGCAAAATGTTTATTTGTGCAAAGAAAGGAAACAAACTTTGAAATACACTTTAATTATATGTTTCTTCTTTTTTCCTGAACTTTAACTCTGAAAATATAAATCCACGTTGCCCAGAACAACTGCAGTGCATCTTATATAATACAAAAATATGTTTTTACAACTTTCTACACAGTGATTTCTTGATCAGACAGGAGCACAATTTATTTTCTTCTCTTTTTTTTTTTTAATTTTTTTTAGTAGAAGATTTGCTTATTAATGGGTAAGTGAAATTCTTGATAAGCCTCTTAGTAGTAGAAATGCATTCTTATATGAATAATAAAGGCTTAGTGACAAATAGCAACTTTGTCCCTGAGTCACTTAAAACATGACCCTATTGAGATAATAAACTTGAGAGGCTGAAAGGTGGATGAACTGTTTTAGTAATTAATACAATCACAAGAAGGTGACCTCTCTGGTGCACACAAAGGTTTTTTTTTTTGTTTCTGTCTTAAATAAGATACATTGGCCCTTCTTATAATGAAACATCTGTACGTGCCCAAACAATAACCCTCTTCATTAAAACAAATAGCAGCCCTCATCAAAGCCCATATATCAAACAATCCTTTCACCCTTCAATAACATCATATGCTTGATCCTCTGAATGTAAAAAACATCCATCGCATCTAATAGGTATACATTTATACATTAATTGCTACTCTATGGGACCAAAATGAATAATGCATTTTGCCTGAGGAACGTCCTGGATAATGCCGCAGTAATGGCTATGCTTAACTCGTTCTTGGGAGTGATACATCAAACAGAAGGCTTAATCACTAAAACAAAAAATTGCCATTTTAGATTATTGCAAAAATTGCTGATACTTTATTCATTTATTTATCTATTCAATTATTTCATATGTATTTAATATCTAATTATTATAGGCTAGATTGCAAAAGTAGCACAAAAATATTATTGTTGAAGTGATGCTCTCTTGCGCCACATTCTAATCTGCATGTTAGGTAGCGCAGATGCGCTAAATCTCTTATGCAATAGATATCTATGGGAGTGCGCAGTAAAATTCATGTTGGATATCGCTCAAGCACATAGTTTATGGAGCGCAAAAAATCAGCTTAAGTAGTGGAGTTTTAATGTAGCTCTGTGCTCTGCTATTTTAATGAAATAGAAGAATAGAATTCACACATACATACGCATACACACATATGCATATTATATATATATATATCATACACATACACCTTTGATTCCTTCCCAGCCCCGCTTTTCATCATTTACCACATAGCTTTAATTCTGCCACAAAACCTTCTTATCATTAATAAACCTTTGTTTCATAATTATTAAATGTAGATATAACTTAAAACCTTTGTTCGTGTATTTTGCTAGGAAAACTAGCAAGCAATGATTGTTTACTTCAGGTGTTAAAAAGCATTTTACAGCAGTATATTTAAATATGCTTAAACACAGCATTAAAACGGACGTTAAAGGGACACTAAACACAAAATGTTAATTTCATGATTCAGAAAGAGAATACAAATTTAAACAACAATCCAATTTACTTCTATTACTTATTTTGCTTCATTTTTTAGATATCCTTAGTTGAAAAAAAGCAATGCACATGGGTGAGCCAATCACATGAGACTTCTAAGTGCAGCAACCAATCAGCAGCTACTCAGTCTATCTAGATATGTGTTTCAGCAAAGAATATCAAGAGAATAAAACACATTAGATAATAGAAGTAAATTAGAAAGTTGTTTAAAATTGCATGCTCTTTCTATATCATGAAAGAAAAAAAAAAATGGGTTTCATGTCCCTTTAAACACTAAATAAATGTTAGATAGAATGATGCATTCAAAGAAAAGATTAGCCTGAGAATAACATATAAATGTAAAGTTTTATTAGTTGTTTAAGTATTTTAGTGTCTATAAAACAATGGGAGCTGCCATTTTGTAACTTAGGTTATCTTCTCTGCTGTGACCAATTAAGTGCAGTTATAAATAGGTCACTAGCATGTGCAGCCAATGGGTGTGTGGAATATAACAGTGAAAAGCTCACAATTTCAGAATGGAATTACAGGAAAAGGGGACAAAATAAATAACGAAAGTATATTGCAGATTTTTTCTTTATATATAATTTACCATTATATATTACGTTTTCAAAGTGTTTAATGTCCCTTTATTTCACCACTAGCAATAAAAGTGTAATAGCTCACTCTGTACTTCCCATTAAAAGTATAGTATACACTGAAAAAAGCTTTGGCTAAAATGTTTGCTATGCTGTGCTACACTTGTAACATCCCTTATTACTTATTTTAATCTGTACCTGTATTATTTTTTCTTTAGAAAATAAAAATATTATTATTAATGACAATTAACTCTTTAAATTTTTATGGCTACAATGCAACGTTTTTGTTAAAAATAAATCTTGGCCGTTAAATAGTTTTTTTTTTATATATAAAGTCGATTATACTACCATAATAAGTTAAATCAATCTTAAATAATACTGGATACATTAATAACATTTTTTTATTTAAATTTCATAACGCTATTAAGAAGGTCACAATTTATAGCTTTATAACTATGAAAGAAAAAAAAAAGCATTAACTGTTTTAATTTGCTTGATAGCTGGATGCTTTTGTATGAATCTGAAAGGGTCGTAGATGGGAAAACGTAATGCTCTTCCATGCTGGTAATTAGCCATGCATTACTGAATGCTCTTTCATATATTTTTTTTACTCATAATGCAGGAATACATCACTTGCTCTTTTTGCCATCTCTTCATTTGTTCCCATTAACAATTATCATAATTGTGGCTGGAAATTAGGAAGCTTAATCCATTTTTTAGAATCGGTTCTCTTTGTCATATTGAAATAGATGTTTTAATACCACAACTATAAAAAAAATGTTACATTTTTCAGTGAATGAGAGATTTTAAAGAAAATTTAAGATATACGTATGTCACATTATCCCTGACCTTGTGACGAAAAAACAAGAGACAGCGCAAATCCGACTCAAGGTAATATTTTTAATAGGTGGACGCATCCACACACTAAAGTTAACAACTCACAAGATATACAGATGACATCAGCCCCAAGCGAATCCAACAGTTAATCAGGAGGACGCAGCAACTGGCTACCGGTGTAGTTTCCTTAGACCGAACAGTCAGAGATTCAAACGTTCCCGGCTTCTGATCCACTGCATACATCACCCAGTATACTTCTCCTTCAACTACGGATCCTCAGATTGACCAAAATACCTCTGCGCGTTTCGCCGGTTATACCCCGGCTTTCTCAAGAGTATTTGGTCAGTGCAAAAGAGAGTCTTTATATAGCAAGTCCTCAGACCTAGCGTTATCATATGTTAAGTTCAAGGGAGTCAAATTTCATTACATTCAGCATATAAGTATTCAATATACAAACGGCAATTTTATTCAAACAAACAACTTCATCAAACAGTAAAATCAATAAATACTTCTCTAAAAAATCCTAAATGCATAAATAAGCAATACCTGACAAACATTCAGTCATCCCTGACCTTGTAACCATGATGTGAGATGTAATTTTGTACAATATATATTGAGAACCATCTATATTTTATATGCAATACTTATATTTTTCTAGGTCAGTGACATTTTGACGCATTTCAGTAACATTAATTAAAAAAAAATTTATATTTTGATAAAAGATACAAACCAAAAAATAATCTATTGTAGTTCTTAGGAAAGCTGTATACACAACCGAGGTAGAAATTCTTGAATATCCCTTTAGCCTTTGTCCTTACCACTTCTAATGTCATTTTATTTAATTAATTAATTAAAGTGATGGTAAATCCTAGTGTTTTTTAAATGCTATGATTTACCTGTGCTACAAATAAAGGGGATTTTCAGTCATGAAGTATAAAATATTTATTGCTGAAAGTACATTTGTTTGCAGCAAGTTTAAGTCGAGGTGAGTGCCTCCGACAGCTCACGTCTTAGCCAGAAACCATGTGTGCCAATTGGCATTTTGCTGTATGGCTAGCATGCTATTGGCTAAGTCGCTAAGAGGATGCTATTGACAAAATGGAGTTTTGCCGTGGGAGGCCTGAGGTGCTCAGCTCGGCATAACCCTGCTGCAAATAAAGGTACTTTCCACAAGAAGTTATTTATACTTCATGACTGAAAGTCCCCTTTATTTTTAGCACTTGTAAATCCTAGCATTTCAGAAAAACAAGGATTTACCATCACTTTAACCACACTTTCTGTAAGGAAAAAGAGTGCTTCCCTAAATTATACCTGAATGTACTACACTCGAACATAAGCTCATGATACCCTTGTTCTGGTGTTGGTAAAAATGCATTCATTTATTAAATCTCCTAATACACATGAAAGTTTCTATCTTGTCTGTTCTCACCTGCATTTTTTCTAAACTATACACATTAAAGGGTCATGAAACCCAAAATGTATCTTTCATGATTTAGGTAGAACATACAATTTTAAAGAACTTTTCAGTTTACTTCTGTTATGAAATTTGCTTCATTCTCTTGGTATCATTTGTTGAATGAGCAGCAATGCACTACTGGTTTCAAACTGAACACATGGGTGACTCAATAACAATAGCATCATCATTGCTGCTCCTAAGTTTACATAGTTAAACCCTTCAACAACGGATAACACGAGAAGGAAGCACATTAAATAATGAAAGTAAATTGGAAATTTGTTTAAATTGTATTTTTATTATTACTATACTTTTATGAAGTATGCTCTGAAGCTTGATTGTCTTATTCTGACTTTACTATCCCTTTAAGGCTAAATAGTCAAAAAGTCTATCCATAATTTTATTTTTTATTTTCTTGTGAGCCATGTGCCAGTTTAGTAGCATTCTTTAAATAGTTTCTAATTGAGCTTTTATTATTCTCGAGATAGTCTCCAGAACTGAAACAATGTTCAAGATAAGATCTAAGGATCTATAATATGGCAGAAGAAACTAACATTACCTGCTGTGTATACATTACCCTGTACAACCACAAAACTTACCGGCCTTACTTGCTGCTTTATTTTATAATTTACCACATTTCAAATGGTATGAAATGATCATTTCTAAGTTGTGTTTCTCTTTTAGTTCATGTGAATAACATTAACATGATATTAATGACCTGATTTTAGCAATAACTCACAAGGTTGTGACCTTGTAACAAATGAAATCAAATGGGGACAAATGGCCAAGTAGAGTCCATAATGGTAATATAGTAGGTTTGACACAAAAAGGTAAAGCATGGCACAAAGATCAGGTAATAAAGCACAAAGGTAAGGTAATATAGTACAAAGGTATGGTAATATAGCACAAATGTCAGGTAATATCACACAAAGGTCAGGTATTATAGCACAAAGGTCAAGTAATATGGAACAAAGGTAATTTTATATAACTCAAAGGTCAGGTAATATGGCACAAAGGTAATTTTATATAGCACAAAGGTCATTTAATATGGCACAAAGGTCAGGTAATATGGCACAAAGGTCAGGTAATATGGTGCAAAGGTAATTTAATATAGCTCAAAGGTCAGGTAATATGGCAAAAAGGTTATGCAATATGGCACAAAGGTAATTTTATATAGCACAAAGGTCAGGTAATATGGCACAAAGGTAAGGTAATATAGCACAAAGATCAGGTAATATAGCACAAAGGTCAGGTAATATGGCACAAAGGTCAGGTAACATGGCACAAAGGTAATTAAATATATAGCACAAAGGTCAGGTACAATAGTACAAAGGTCAGGTAATATGGCACAAAGATCAGGTAATATAGCACAAAGGTCAGGAAATATAGCACAAAGGTCAGGAATATATATTACAAAGGTCGGGTAATATAGCATAAAGATCAGGTAATATGGTACACAGATCAGGTAATATAGCACAAATATCAGGTAATATGACACACAGATCAGGTAATATAGCACAAAGGTCAGGTAATATGGCACAAAGCTCATGTAATATGTCACAAAGATCAGGTAATATGGCACAAAGGTCAGGTAATATAGCACACAGATCAGCTAATATGGCATAAAGGTCAGGTAATATAGCACAATGTTCAGGCAATATGGCACAAAGATCAGGTAATATAGCACAAAGGTCAGGTAATACAGCACAAAGCTCAGGTAATATGGCACAAAGATCAGGTAATATGGCACAAAGGTCAGGTAATATAACACAATGTTCAGGTAATATGGCACAAAGACCTGGTATTATAGCACAAAGGTCAGGTAATATAGAACAAAGGTAAGGTAATATAGCTCAAAGGTCAAGTAATATGACACAAAGGTAATTTTATATAGCACAAAAGTCAGGTAATATAGTACAAATGTAATTTTATATAGCAAAAAGGTCAGGTAATATATAGCACAAATGTAATTTTATATAGCACAAAAGTCAGGTAATATAGTACAAAGGTAATTTTATATAGCAAAAAGGTCAGGTAATATAGTACAAAGGGCAGGTAATATAGCACAATGGTCAGGTAATATAGCACAAAGGTTAGGTAATATAGCAGAAAGATCAGGTAATATAGCAAAAAGGTAAGGTAATATAGCACAAAGGTCAGGTAATACAGCACACACATTCTCTCTCTCTCTCTCTCTCTCTCACACACTCAGTCACACAGACACACAAACACACAAACACACACACACATCACACACACACACATATATATCACACAAACTCACACTTATATATAGATACACACATATCACACACACAGACACACATAACTCACATACATACACACACACATATCACACACATATTTAAACACATATATCACATACAAACACACTCTCAGACACACAGAGATTCACACACACACACACACAAACATACATACATACATACATACACACAAACATACATACACACATACATACATACACACAAACATACATACACACAAACACACACACACACACACACACATTCTTGTGTTTGTGAGTTCTTGGGACCATACATTTTTTTGCCACCACACACACATACACACTTACACATATATATCACACTAACACACATATACCTACAGATACACACATATCACACACATACACACACTCACACATATATATATCAAACACACACACACACACACACACACATACATACAGATACCCACATATCACACACACACTCACACATATATGTCACATACATACAGATACACACATATCACACACATACACACACATATATATATATATCACACACATGCATACAGATACACACATATCACACACACACACATATATGTCACATACATACAGATACACACATATCACACATATACACACACACACACATATATATATATATATATATATATATATATATATATATATATATATATATAGTAATCTGCAACATAGGACTGCACTCACTGGATTTATGTAAAAAACTCTTTAATTAGGTAACGTTTCGGAGCACGCAGGCCCCTTCCTCAGACCAGTGAGTGCAGTCCTATGTTGCAGATTACTATGATTACTTATTGATCTGGCACCCTGGTTGGCGACTATTTGACATTGAGAGTGCAGATACACATGGAGGATATATATATATATATATATATATATATCACACATACATACAGATACACACATATCACACACACACACACACACATATATATATATATATATATATATATCTATATATATATCACACACATGCATACAGATACACACATATCACACACACACATACAAATATCGCACACACATACACACACATATCAAACACACACATATATAACACACACACACACACTCTCACACACATACATACTCTCACATACACAAAAACTCTCTCTCTCGACTCTCACACACACACATGCTCTTTTGAATACATGATTGAAATTTGTTAAGTGTAATGTCCCTTTAAGATCTCTTTACTAATTCATCTCAAGCTGATTATTCTTTCCATTCACAGGCGTTGTCCAAATTTGATTAAGCTGCCCTCCTTGTTATTGATAACACCCAGGTGAAAATATGGTAGTTTCCTGACTTGCCTTCTTAATAATGAATTAAGGTGATGCATTGCACAAACCTGCCTTAATAATTTACAAGGTAATATCAAGCAAAGACTAGCTGAAGTGGTCTGCAGAAAATGTATTGCCCTGACAGTTGATTTACTGAGGCAGCTAAGCTGGATTTCTGAGACAACTATAAAAAACACAACAAACATATCTAAAATAATTTTTGGTTGCTCTTTGGGATCCTAACCTGAGGGCTTCCATTCTAGAAATTCTCATAGAAGTCATTTTTTATTTCTTATGTCTATTGTTTTATGTTTTACTGTTTTGTTTAGATTTTTTGCATTCGTGTATTGATAACAACAGAGTTTGTGCAAAGTGAGAACAAAACTATTTACTAGACAATCACTTATTAAAGGGATAGTCTAGTCAAAATTAAACTTTCATAATTTAGATATAGCAGCAATTTTAAGCAACTTTCTAATTTACTCCTATTATAATATTTTATTTGTTCTCTTGTTATCTTTATTTGAAAAAGCACAAATTTAAGCTTAGGAGCCGTCCCGTTTTTGGTTCAGAACCTGGGTAACGCTTGTTGATTGATGTCTAAATGTACTGGAAAAATTCAACATTTCCAGCCTCCAATTTTTTTTTAAATACCTTTTATTTTTAAGGCAGGGTCCATGAAAAATAAAGATCTTTTAAAAGTAATTGGGGGCTGTAAAAGTTGAATCTTTGCAGTACAGTTGAGACCTAGATAGTCTCTTTTCGTGGAGAGTGTGTTGTCTATCAGTAAGGCATAGCCGAAACGCGTAAGTCCTAGTCCTTTATTTTACAAATGCCTGGGTCAAGCATAAGGCGATCCTAAGAACTAGATAAGTTTATACTGTTAGGTGATATCGGGCAGACTTGCTGGGCCTATGGCTCATATCTATGTTTCTAAGTTTTTTTACTCCTTCTTTTATGGATTGCTTCTGATCTCAATAAATTGAGTTTGCATTTACCTCCCTGCATCTGAGCCTGCATTTTTTGTTGTTGCTGAGTGTGCTGTCTCCCCCTGCGGATTATACTGATGTCTAAATGTAGCCACCAATCAGCAAGCACTACTCAGGTGCTGAAGCAAAAATGGGCCAGCTCCTAAGCTTGCATTCTTGCTCTTTCAAATAAAGATACTGAGAGAACACAGAAAATTGATAATAGGAATTAATTAGAAAGTTGCTTAAAATTGTTGCTCTATCTGAATCATGAAAGTTTAATTTTGACTACACTATCCCTTTAAATTCCAAATACCACCCTGTATTTTTTTAAATACCAAATATTTGTGTAAGAGAAGAAGCCACAATATAAAAACAATACTTCAAACGACATAAAATACTATCGCCTAGATTACAAGTCGCGTGCGAGTGAGAGCTTTTACTGTTCATGGGCACCAAAAAGTGTATCTAAATATGTTTCAGGGGACATCCTTTTTAACGTCTGCTCAGAGAGGTGTTGGTTCCTTGTTTTGTGCTTGTGATATCTCAGTTTACATGATACAAGTCCCTGAGCAGACCCACTGTTTAAAATGTGGGTGCATTAAGCATATTTAGATAATATTCATGTGCACATGCATGGTTAAAGGGGCATAAAACAGTATAAACTAACATAAGTTTCTAAATATAGAAATGCAGCCAAAGCATATGTGCTAAAAAGGTTTCTGTTTTACCCACCATTAACCCCTTTAATTCAGGCATAGTTTTGTTTGCAGCGAGCTCCCCCTTGGGCATTTCCATATATGAAAGGTGATTTCCAGGCCATAGCTTTGGCAGAATGCCCTCGTGCACATGCACGGTAGGGGGCAGAGTGACGTGGCAGCTGACTAAAGCAGTGCACAGTATAATGCTGAAGCTTTCACAAAACATGTGACATTATCCCCATGGAAACAAGCAAGCCTCTTGCTTGCATAAGAAAGTATCCTCACATGCATTTTGTTATATGATAGCACAAATTTTGGACTAGGACACTGAAAAGGGAGGTGGAGCAAGTAACAATTAACCTTTTATTTACCTGGCATTTAGAGCTAGATTACAAGTGGAGCGCTAAGTTATAGTGTGCCCGTAAATGGGCAAATTCCCTCATTCACGGGTGCGCAATAAATAACAAGCCATTACAAGGGGCAAGTTAGAGCTCCAAAAATTAACCAGAGATCAGATCTCTGGTTCATTTTCCAAAACTGCCCTAATTGCACATATTAACACTTTAATATATATGTATATATTCCTATACATATATATTCAAAATCTGCTGCCCATCCCTGTGCGACCTACCCCCTTCCTTGCGCTAGGTTCTTAGCCGTGTCTGACGGCATGAAAACGAGGTCCCCATTGGAGTCTATGGAAGCGTGCTCTCATGAGCACAAAGCCTCCATGCAATACGAACACGAGTTCTGTTCGCATTGTGCTTTACTTGTAATACCAGCACACATTTGCGTGCGCTGGTATTACTTAGTGGAGCACAAATATTGCACTGGCATAAGCGATATTTTGCGATCCACACGTAATCTGGCCCTTAATAGGCAATTGTACACTATTTTAACTACATTTCTTTTGTATTTCAAAAACAGGAGAAAATGACAGCGCTACACTGAATCAGGTGGGGCACCAGTAGAACTTCCCCTTTAAAAAATAATCAAAAAGTAAAAACGGGGTGTATCTAATATCTGTTTCTCAGAAGACACACAACCACTCCCCTATAGTATAAACATATGGGACATAAATACAATCACCGATGTACACAACAGGTATGTGAAAATACAACAGTCCCAAAATAAAACAGTCCCAAAACCGTAGCTGGTTTAAGTCACACAAAAAGCATATAGACTGATTGTAGCAGGATTGGTGTGTTAACTTAGCTGAACCAGATGGAGGCAAAGTTTGTTCAGTAAATGTGCATACACGGCAAATCCGACGTGGTAATGTCCAGTTGGTCTGATGGAATATATGCTGAAGGATCCTTACAGGAGCAGCTGATGAATCACGGAACTCCAGCTATGTGTATCCCGTTGCAGCAAGCTGTATAAGAAATGACAAGAAGAAAACAGCGCATCCACGAATCACAGCAGCGTTTATTCAGGTAAATGACACACACAGAAAATTGCACACTTACAAGATGACAGTAATGTATGAGCGGTAATGCCCTCTGGCTAGTTGTCTTTCGCCTGTAGCAAATCTCAGCGGGAACACCTCAGACGCCGACCAGCAGCACCAAGAGACCCGCTTCCTGTCATATACGGCAGGTGCCAAAGAGAAACTCAAAACATGGTGGCTCCCTCAAAATTAAAAAGTAACATTATTCCCTCCTCCCACTGGCTGCAAGCACAAGCTGGTACTTTTAAATGTTTTAGAAAAAATTGTATCATGTGCGATCATGTCTTGAAGGGTAATGAAATATACAACTTTGATAAAAGTAAAAAATACATAATAGAGGGTAGAACAAACTGTAAATCCACATATGTGGTTTACCAATTGTTATGTAAATGTGGGAAAATATATGTAGGTCGTACAAAAAGATGTATAAAAAGAAGGTGGTACGAACACGTTGAGAACATTAAATCAGGGTATGATAAACATAGTGTATCTAACCATTTCAATTATGTACATAATAGGGATTTTAGTGATTTGAAGATTGGAATTTTGGAACAAATTAAACCTGGACCATGTCCTAATAGGAGATTGTTGCTACTTAGAAAGTGCGAAACCAAATGGATCCATCGCTTAGAGTGTTTGGAACCAAAAGGTTTAAATATTGATATTGACCTCCAGGCATTCATGGGTTAATATAAAAAAAAAAAAAATTTCATCTATTTTATTTATTTAGGTATTTAATAAATTTAATACTCCACATCCTCAATTTTATAGGTAATAAATATTAGGCTTATCTTATTATAAATTTTAGTATTAGGTCTACTAGAGATAGAGTTTTTTATAGAGTTTTTTTTTTTTTTTTAATAGATTTAGTATTGGGCTAGTTTTATATCTTGATTAATTCTTGTGGCTTTATACATTGTTTGCATTTATGTTGGTGTTTTTATATGGATCAAATGATTTTATGAATTATAATATAGCTATATATATCTATTTTTATACAGCTAAATGCATTTAATACTTGTTTAGATATGTTGCTATTTTAGTGTAGTTATATAGGTGTGAGCCTTTTTTAGCCACTAGTGCCCATATAATCCAAGTAATCTGTCAGATACGAGTGTATTAGGATATATGTGGTAAAAAGGTAAATCGCTTCCTGAGAGGAAGTATGTCAGAGGTGTGTGTATAAATTGCAGTCCTACAGGTAGTTTGTTAGCTTGTATTTTCATATACCCCTGAAGAAGTCTGCCCGTGTGCAGAGGAAACGCGTAGGGTAACTAACTCCTACCATCAAAGTGTTTAGGACTGCTGCTCTTTTGAGTTTCTCTTTGGCACCTGCCGTATATGACAGGAAGCGGGTCTCTTGGTGCTGCTGGTCGGCGTCTGAGGTGTTCCCGCTGAGATTTGCTACAGGCGAAAGACAACTAGCCAGAGGGCATTACCGCTCATACATTACTGTCATCTTGTAAGTGTGCAATTTTCTGTGTGTGTCATTTACCTGAATAAACGCTGCTGTGATTCGTGGATGCGCTGTTTTCTTCTTGTCATTTCTTTTGTATTTCAAGCACAGAAATCACTTTTCCTTTCAAGGTGGATAGACAAGTAGATATATAACAACATAAGTAATGAATAGGAAGATTAGAACAATTAACTGAGAAAGTCTGTGATTTTTCAAATCATGCTTGGCTACAATGAGATTTAAAGAGTGTAAGTGTAAGATATATTAGAGCTCTGATTCCCAAGGTTGCTAAGTGTCTGTGTTGTGATATCAGTGGGAGTTTAATAAGTATAGATTAGGAGTTGGGAGCTGTTTGGTAAACAGCTATTCTTATTTTGTGTATATGATGTCAAGTTATGACATGAAGTGCTTTAGAGAATGAAATGAAAATTATATTCCACAACTCTCAATGTTGAGCAAGTATTTCATAGCCTTTTGATAACACTGAAAAATAAAGCGTAGAAAATAATTTAATGGATAAATCATTTTAAAGAAATGCATTAAGATATGATTGAGCCTGTATCCACAAGATAACTAAAAAAATAATAATAATCAGATGTCAATTTGACTCACCAGTTCTTGTCTGTAGTACTCAGTATTCCTTTATAAAGCTTTTTGTTTCCTTTTTATCATGCAATAAAACCTGCTCCAAATTTAAAAAAAATGAAATCCAATTGCAGATGGTGATGAAAGATCGTATCATGCTCTGAAGTAGAGTGTATCAAATGCCACAGAGACTTTAAAACTCTTTCTCGGTCCCTAAAGACCCAACTTGAAAACCTGTTGTAACCATACGTTCCCTCAGAAGATACAGAAAGATACATAGGAATTAAACGTACTATTAAAAAAACAAACATTAAAACATGTTAAAAATGAATAACATACATATATACACATATTTAGACACACATATATATATATATATATATATACACAGTAAAGGAAGGCACTCACTGGTCTTTTTCTTCAAAATAACTTTAATAATCGTGACGTTTCAGGGACACACTCCCCTTCCTCAGAGTGTGTCCCCGAAACGTCACGATTATTAAAGTTATTTTGAAGAAAAAGACCAGTGAGTGCCTTCCTTTACTGTGCATATTTATCTGCTGGCACCCTGGCATCAAGTTTGGAAAGTGAGAGTGCTCTCTATCTATCTATATATATATATATATATATATATATATATATATATATATATATATATATATATATACATATATATATATATACAGGTATATATACGTATATATATTGGAGCCTTTCTCGATCACTTTGCCATGTACCATATCCCTTTATTTGTTATTAAAATTGTTTTTAAAAAGTGTATATATGAGTGTAATAGTTTATTTTAATATGTTTTGTTGAGTTTTGTGCAATTTTTTTTTAACCCTTAGGGGCCTATTTATCAGTATGCGAGCAGACATTATACGAAGTAGCGTATCATGTCCCCGCATATTGATAAATGCTGACAGCATACACTGTCGGCATTTATCATTGCATCAGCAGTTCTAGCAGGGGGTGTCAATCAACCTGTATTCGATCGGGTTGATTTCTGTCTGCGGCCTCAGAGCAGACGGACAAGTTATGGAGCAGCGGTCTTAAGACTCTCCAGAAACAAGGGGCATCAGGCTCCATACGGAGCTTGATAAATATGCCCCTTACACTTTACTTCAGGTCCCAAGTCGCATTAAATATTCTAGCTCCGTTTTGGCTATTGCCCGTGTGCATGGTGGAAACCTATAACTTTCAACTTGTAATATGAGCTCTATTTAGTGTGGTCACAATCTCCATTGAAAGTATAGGTTGTGCTAGACTGATGTTGGCTGCACTATACCTTCTCTGGTAAGTGGCATTTACCATGGACATAATACTTAATACTAAGTTGTGCGCTCCAGCAGTTTTGGCTTATCATCTCCAGCTCTATCATTAGGGCGCCACTTGTAATCCAACCCTTAGTGTGTTTTCTGTGACCCAGCTTGAAAATTTTGAAAAAGTTCAACTATAGATGAAAAACATGTCTGACTATGTTAAGCCTACACTGAGAAAATAAGTTAAGCTATTACTTTTATTCATAATGCATTGAATTTTTGCTGGGTGATCAGAGGTTCTGCATACTTTACAAGTATTACTTTCACAGCTCATGATACTATGCCGGCTATTGCTGGTCATTACTCTGCCAGATCTACTTTTATAGCTTAGTGGCTTTTTAAGGATGGAAAGCAAGGCCCTGTAGGGATATATGTTCTCTGTGGGTACTGACTTTGAAATATTAATCCTTTTAAAGACAAAAGATATTTTAAATTGAAATATATATAAACATGCATGCTAGCGTATTAGAATATTTTATTAAAGCTAAACAACTCATCATTCTCTAAAAAACAAAATTTATGCTTTCCTGATAAATTTCTTTCTTCCGGGTATGGGGAGTCCACAACATCATTCAATTACTAGTGGGAATATCACTCCTGGCCAGCAGGAGGAGGCAAAGAGCACCACAGCAAAGCTGTTAGGTGTCACTCCCCTACCCATAATCCCCAGTCATTCGACTGAAGGGAAATGGAAAAGGAATAACACAAAGGTGTAGAGGTGCCTGAGGTTTAGAAAAAATAACTGTCTTCATAAAGGGTGGGGTCGTGGACTCTCCCTATCCGGAAATAAATACATTTATGAGATAAGCATAAATTTTGTTTTCTTTCCTAAGATATAGAGAGTCAACAATGTCATTCAATTACTAGTGGGAACCGATACCCAAGCTAGAGGACACAGAATGAACAGGGAGGGAGAACAAGACAGGTAGCCCTAAACAGAAGGCACCACCGCTTCAAGAACCTTTCTCCCAAAAGAGGCCTCAGCCGAGGCAAAAGTATAACATTTGGAAAATTTGGAAAAAGTATGCAGAGAGGACCAAGTTGCAGCCTTGCAAATCTGTTCCACAGAAGCTTCATTTTTGAAAGCCCAAGAAGAGGAGACAGCACTAGTGGAATGAGTTGTAATTCTCCCAGGAGGCTGCTGTCCAGCAGTCGCATAAGCAAAACAAATTATATTTCTCATCCAGAGGGAAAGAGAAGTATCAGTAGCCTTTTGATCCTTATGCTTTCCTAAAAAAAAAAAAACGGTAGAAGACTGCAAAAATCCTTAGTCGTCTGTAGGTAGAATTTTAGAGCATGCACAACATCCAAGTTGTGCAACAGACATTCTTTATGAGAAGAAGGATTGGGACAGAGAGAAGGTGCAACAATTTCCTGATTAATATTTCTATCCGAAACCACTTTAGGAAGAAACCCCAATTTAGTACGAAGAACCATCCTATCCGCATAAAAGATAAGGTAAGGCGAATCACACTGCAAAGCCGAGAGTTCCAAAACTCTCAGAGCAGAAGAGATAGCAATAAGAAACAAAACCTTTAAAGATAGCAACTTAATATTTATGGAATGCATTGGCTCAAACGGAGCCTGCTGCAAAACTTTAAGAAAAAGATTAAGGCTCCAAGGAGGAGCAACAGGTTGAAACACAGGCCTGATTCTGACCAGGGTCAGATAGAACATCTGTAACAGCCGCCAGACGCTTGTGTAACAAAATAGATAATGCAGAAATCTGACCTTTCAGAAAACTGACTGACAACACTTTCTCCAGACCTTCCTGGAGAAAAGACAAAATTGTAGGAATCCTGACCCTACTCCAAGAGTAGCCCTTATATTCACACCAATAAAGGTATTTACGCCATATCTTATGGTAAACTTGCGAGCCTGGATCATGGTCTCAATGACCGACTCAGAAAATCCATGCTTAGACAGAACTAAGAGTTTAATCTCCAAGCAGTCAGCTTCAGAGAAATGAGATTTGGATGGAGGAATGGACCCTGAGTTAGAAGGTCTTTCTTCAGAGTTAACCTCCAATGTGGCCGAGATGACATCTTCACTAGGTCTCCATACCAGATCCTGCGAGGCTGTGCAGTTGCTATTAGAATTACCAATACTCTCTTTTGTTTGATACGAGCAATAACTTGTGGAAGGAGCAAAAATGGAGGGAACAGGTATGCTAGACCTAAATCCCAAGAAACCACCAGAGCATCTGTCAGAGCGGCCTGAGGATCTCTCGACCTTGAACCATATCTTGGAAGCTTGGCATTCTGCTGAGATGCCATCAGATCCAACTCCGGCAGCCCCCATTTGAGGGTTAACCTGGAGAACATGTCCGGATGGAGAGCCCACTCCCCGGTATAAAATGTCTGTATGCTCAGGAAATCCGCTTCCCAGTTGTCGACTCCAAGAATGTGGATGGCAGATAGACAACAATTGTGAGCTTCCACCCACTGAATAATCTGTGCCACCTCCTTCATGGATAAGGAACTCCGAGTTCCTCCCTGGTGGTTGATGTAAGCCACTGAGGTGATGTTGTCAAACTGAAACCTGATAAACTAGGCTAAGGACAATTGAGGCCAATCCATCAGAGCATTTTAAATCGCTCTCAATACCAAGATGTTTATGGGGAGAGCAGACTCCTCCAAAGTCCATAGTCCCTGTGCCTTTAACGAGTCCGTGCCCGTGGTCACAATCACCCAGGAAGCTTTCTAGAAGCATGTGCCCTGAGACAGATTGTCCTGAGAAAGCCACCATGGGAGAGAGTCTCTTGTTGACTGGTCTATACCTATCCTGTAAGACAGATCCAAATGGTCTCTGTTCCATTGTGTGAGCTTGCATGATTGCAGAGCTTTCAAATGGAATTGAGCAAAGGGAATGATGTCCATGGAAGCGACCATCAGACCAATTACCTCCATACATTGAGCCACTGATGGCCGAACAGTAGACTGTAGAGAGAGGCAAGAGGAGAGAATTCTGGATTTTCTGACCTCCGTAAGAAAAATTTTCATAGCTAGGGAATCTATTATGTTACCTAAGAAAACCACCCTTGTAGCTGGAACAAGGGAACTCTTTTCCAGATTTACTTTCCAACTGTGGAAACGTAGAAAAGAAAACAGGATCTCTGTATGAGAGTTTGCTTGTTGAAAAGATGGCAACTGAACCAATATGTCATCCAGGTAGGGCACCACTGCAATTCCCCAAGACCTGATCACTGCTAAGAGAGCCCCCAGAACCTTTGAGAAAATTCTGGGAGCTGTGTGCAAGGTCAAATGGAAGAGCCACAAACTGAAAGTGTTTGTCTAGAAAGGCAAATCTCAGGAATTTGTGATGATCCCTGTGGATGGGAACATGAAGATACACATCCTTTAGGTCTATGGTCTGCATGAACTGACTCTCTTTGACCAAAGTAAGAATGGAGCAAATGGTTTCCATTTTGAAGGATGGTACCCTGAGAAACTTGTTGATGCACTTTAGATCTAAAATGGGTCAAAAAATCCCCTTTTTTGGGTACCATGAACAGATTTGAATAGAATCCTAGACCCTTTTCCCTTACTGGAACTGGAAAAATCCCTCCCAGGGAGGAAAGTTCCTGAACGCAGTTCAAGAATGCCTCTCTTTTTACCTGGTCTGCAGATAATCTTGAGAGGTGGAATCTGCCCCTTGGAGGGAAAGTTTTGAATTCTATTTTGTAACCCTGATATACTATGTCCACAGCACAAGGATCTGGGACATCTGATCTCCATGCTTGACAAAACAGGGAAGTCTGCCCCCCACTTGATCCGATCCTGGACCAGGGGTCGACCCTTCATGCTGACTTAGACTCAGCTGAGAGTTTCTTTGAATGCCTCCCCTTATTCCAAGACTGATTGGGCTTCCAAGAAGACTTGGACTGCTCCTGCTTGGAAGAGAAAAAGGAAGACTTTTGACCTTTGAAGTTACGAAAGGAACGAAAATTACTTTGAAGTCCTTTGAGTCTGTTCATCTTGTTTTGTGGTAGAAAAGACCCTTTTCCACCCGTAATATCAGAAATTATTTCTGCCTGACCAGGTCTGAACAAGGTCTTACCCTTGTAAGGAAGTGCCAGAAGCTTGGACTTAGATTTAACATCATTTGACTAAGATTTAGCTACAATTCCCTATGGGTTAGGACAGTGAACCCAGACATCTTGGCTCCCAGTCTAAACACTTGCATGTTAGCATCAGAAATAGCGGAATTGGCTAGTTTGAGAGTCTTAATCCTATCTTGTATCTCCTTCAATGGAGTCTCTACTAAAATTGATTTAGACAAGGCATTGCACTAATAAGATGCCACACTTGCTACTGTAGCAATATAAACTGCCGGTTGCCATTGAAGACCTTAATGAACATACATCTTTTATAAATAAGTTTCCAGCTTTTTGTCCATGGGATCCTTAAAGGAGCAGCTATTCTCTATAGGGATCATAGTTCTCTTAGAGTAGAAATAGCCCCGTGCGCCAATAATATTTAATGGAGTCAACAACAGGAAACATCTTTCTAAATACGGGGAATGGGAGAAAGGAATTCCTGGCTTCTCCCATTCCTGTAAAATAATCTCCATCACACAGTCTGGGACAGGAAAAACTTCCACAGAGGAAGGAACATCATAGTATTCATTAAGTTTACTAGACTTCTTAGGGTTGACAACGACAAGTATCAAAGTCGCCCAAAGTAGCCAATATCTCCTTTAACAGAACACAAAGGTATTCAAGCTTAAATCTGAAGTTTACTTCTTCAGAATCAGATGAAGGAATAATACTGTCTGAATCTGATATTTTACCCTCTGAGGCTACTGATGTATCATCCTCATCAGACTTATGAAGGAGGGCAACCTGCGTAGCAGTAGATGGAAATGAAACCTTACTATCTGAATGTCTAATTTTCCTCTTGTGTTTTGCCAGCATAGGAAAAGCAGATAATGACGCAGATACAGCAGAAGATACTTGTGCAGCAAAATCTGCAGGCAAATAAACTCCTCCAGAAGGCTGAGAGGAACTACAGGGCACTGTATGTGATGCCATAGAGGCTTGGGACATTTTAGGAGAAAGCTGTGGCATTGCCTGAACAGCATCATCCTGAGAGACATTGGGCTCATTGGGCAACAATTTATTGTTAAATTGAAATGTTCTAGCTAAGCATGCAGCACAGAATTGTATAGGCAAAACAATTTGTGTCTCTAGGCATAACAAGCATTTTTCAAAAGACACAGAGTCTTCCATGTCCATAATACTAAATAAAAAATTTCCCAAATTGTAATTGTTTTTTAAATACACTGTCACTTTAAAATTTTTTAATACCACAGCTGCTTAACGCTATGCAAAAAATCTTTAAAATAATAAACCAATTAGGCCCCCTACACCTCAGACAGGCTGAGGTTCCTTATCGTAACACATATACACAATTTGGCTGCCAGAAGTCTCTTAAATAACCGTATAGTGCATCAAATCCTGCTACTTCACCTGCTTTTGTGTCATTTGTACTCCAAGTCTCTCTTTCTGGTATGTGAATTGAGCCCCTGCATCAAATCCTGCTACTTCTACCCTGCTTTTGTGTCATTTGTACTCCAATTCTCTCTTTCTGGTATGTGAACTGAGCCCCTGCATCAAATCCTGCTATTTCACCTGCTTTTGTGTCATTTGTACTCCAAGTCTCTCTTTCTGGTATGTTTATATGTATATTGAGCACATGAATTTAGGTTGTTAAAATGAAGTCCTGCATTTATTGTAATGTTGTTCCCAATGTCTTACTTCTAATGTTTAGCTAATTGCCATGTGATGTTCAATCCTTATCAATACTTGCTATTATTCTAAAATGTATAGCTGTCTTATGTCATAGTTTTAACCCCCTCCAAATTTAATTGTCTGTTTACTTAACTTATCTCACCCTGACCAGAATCTAACATTCCAATTGGCCTTTCCAATTGTCTTTGATTAGCAATCAACTAAATTTAGTGGACTCAGAAGACTCCCCTGCCTGTATATATATTTCACACTAGTCTGGGAGGTGCATTGCACAGGGGTGGGTGCATTGCCTGGGCAGTGTACATTTTAACAATAGCATATGTTCACATTTTCAAAGTGAACATTTTATAAGTGAGGCAATAATTTAAAAATTATACAAGAATTGAACAAGGATTGGGCAAGGGGCAAGACACAAGGCAAGTTCTCGTGTAATACTGTGTCTTATGTATCTCATTCGGCTAGATTTAGAGTTTTGCGTTAGAAGGGGTGCGTTAGCTACGCATGTTTTTTTTTCTCGGCACCTTTTAAATAACGCTGGTATTTAGAGTTCTCTGAAGGGCTGCGTTAGGCTCCAAAAAGGGAGCGTACTGGCATATTTACCGCCACTTCAACTCTAAATACCAGCGTTGCTTACGGACGCGGCCAGCTTAAAAAACGTGCTCGTGCACGATTCCCCCATAGGAAACAATGGGGCAGTTTGAGCTGAAAAAAAACCTAACACTTGCAAAAAAGCAGCGTTCAGCTCCTAACGCAGCCCCATTGTTTCCTATGGGGAAACACTTCCTAAGTCTGCACCTAACACCCTAACATGTACCCCGAGTCTAAACACCCCTAACCTTACACTTATTAACCCCTAATCTGCCACCCCCGCTATCGCTGACCCCTGCATATTATTATTAACCCCTAATCTGCCGCTCCGTACACTGCCGCAACCTACATTATAGCTATGAACCCCTAATCTGCTGTCTCTAACATCGCTGACCCCTATATTATATTTATTAACCCCTAATCTTCCGCCCCCCCACGTCGCCGCTACCTTACCTACACTTATTAACCCCTAATCTGCCGACCGGACCTCGCCGCTGCTCTAATAAATGTATTAACCCCTAAAGCTAAGTCTAACGCTAACCCTAACACCCCCCTAAGTAAAATATAATCTAACGAAATAAAATAAATATTATTAACTAAGTATTCCTATTTAAAGCTAAATACTTACCTGTAAAATAAACCCTAATATAGCTACAATATAAATAATAATTACATTGTAGCTATTTTAGGATTTATATTTATTTTAACTAGGTACAATAGCTATTAAATAGTTATTTACTATTTAATAGCTACCTAGTTAAAATAATTACAAAATTACCTGTAAAATAAATCCTAACCTAAGTTACAATTAAACCTAACACTACACTATCAATAAATTAATTAAATAAACTACCTACAATTATCTACAATTAAATAAACTATACTAAATTACAAAAACAAACAAACACTAAATTACAAAAAATAAAAAAAGATTACAAGAATTTTAAACTAATTACACCTACTTTAAGCCCCCTAAAAAAATAACAAAGCCCCCCAAAATAAAAAAAGGCCCTACCCTATTCTAAAATAAAAAGTTAACAGCTCTTTTACCTTACCAGCCCTTAAAAGGGCCTTTTGCGGGGCATGCCCCAAAGAATTCAGCTCTTTTGCCTGAAAACAAACATACAATACCCCCCCAACATTACAACCCACATACCCCTAATCTAACCCAAACCCCCCTTAAAAAACCTAACACTAAGCCCCTGAAGATCTCCCTACCTTATCTTCACCACGCCGGGTATCACCGATCCGTCCAGAAGAGGTTCCGAAGTCTTCATCCTATCCGGCAAGAAGAGGATATCCGGACCTGTAGACATCTTCATCCAGGCGGCGTCTTCTATCTTCATCCATCTGGCACGGAGCGGGACCATCTTGAAGCAGCCAACGCGGATCCATCCTCTTCTTCTGGTGACTCCCGACGAATGAAGGTTCCTTTAAGTGACGTCATCCAAGATGGCGTCCCTCGAATTCCGATTGGCTGATAGGATTCTATCAGCCAATCGGAATTAAGGTAGGAAAAATCTGATTGGCTGATTGATTGTTCCGATCAGCCAATAGAATGCAAGCTCAATCTGATTGGCTGATTGGATCAGCCAATCGGATTGAACTTCAATCTGATTGGCTGATTCAATCAGCCAATCAGATTTTTCCTACCTTAATTCCGATTGGCTGATAGAATCCTATCAGCCAATCGGAATTCGAGGGACGCCATCTTGAATGACGTCACTTAAAGGAACCTTCATTCGTCGGGAGTCGCCGGAAGAAGAGGATGGATCCGCGTCAGCTGTTCAAGATGGTCCTGCTCCGCGCCGGATGGATGAAGATAGAAGACGCCGCCTGGATGAAGATTTCTACCGGTCCGGATGTCCTCTTCTTGCTGGATAGGATGAAGACTTCGGACCCTCTTCTGGACGGATTGGTGATACCCGGCGTGGTGAAGATAAGGTAAGGAGATCTTCAGGGGCTTAGTGTTAGGTTTTTAAGGGGGGTTTGGGTTAGAGTAGGGATATGTGGGTGGTGGGTTGTAATGTTGGGGGTGGTATTGTGTTTTTTTTTCAGGCAAAAGAGCTGAATTCTTTGGGGCATGCCCCGCAAAAGGTCCTTTTAAGGGCTGGTAAGGTAAAAGAGCTGTTAACTTTTTATTTTAGAATAGGGTAGGGCCTGTTTTTTTATTTTGGGGGGCTTTGTTATTTTTTTAGGGGGCTTAGAGTAGGTGTAATTAGTTTAAAATTCTTGTAATCTTTTTTTATTTTTTGTAATTTAGTGTTTGTTTGTTTTTGTAATTTAGTATAGTTTATTTAATTGTAGGTAATTGTAGGTAGTTTATTTAATTAATTTATTGATAGTGTAGTGTTAGGTTTAATTGTAACTTAGGTTAGGATTTATTTTACAGGTAATTTTGTAATTATTTTAACTAGGTAGCTTTTAAATAGTTATTAACTATTTAATAGCTATTGTACCTGGTTAAAATATGTGGGTGGTGGGTTGTAATGTTGGGGGGTGGTATTGTGTTTTTTTTTCAGGCAAAAGAGCTGAATTCTTTGGGGCATGCCCCGCAAAAGGTCCTTTTAAGGGCTGGTAAGGTAAAAGAGCTGTTAATTTTTTATTTTAGAATAGGGCAGGGCCTGTTTTTTTATTTTGGGGGGCTTTGTTATTTATTTTGGGGGGCTTTGTTATTTAGTTTAATTGTAACTTAGGTTAGGGTTTATTTTACAGGTAATTTTGTAATTATTTTAACTAGGTAGCTATTAAATATTTATTAACTATTTAATAGCTATTGTACCTGGTTAAAATAAATACAAAGTTGCCTGTAAAATAAATATAAATCCTAAAATAGCTACAATGTAATTATTAGTTATATTGTAGCTATATTAGGGTTTATTTTACAGGTAAGTATTTAGCTTTAAATAGGATTAATTTTTTTTAATAAGATTTAATTTATTTTGTTAGAATAAAATTATATTTAACTTAGGGGGGTGTTAAGGTTAGGGTTAGAATTAGCTGTAGGGGTTAATACATTTATTAGAGTAGCGGCGAGGTCCGGTCGGCAGATTAGGGGTTAATACTTGAAGTTAGGTGTCAGCGATGTTAGGGAGGGCAGATTAGGGGTTAATACTATTTATTATAGGGTTTTTGAGGCGGGAGTGAGGCGGTTTAGGGGTTAATACATTTATTATAGTGGCGGCGAGGTCCAGTCGGGAGATTAGGGGTTAATAAGTGTAGGTAGGTAGCGGCGACGTTGGGGGGGCAGATTAGGGGTTAATAAATATTATGTAGGTGTTGGCGATGTTAGGGGCAGCAGATTAGGGGTACATAGGGATAATATAGGTGACGGCGGTGTGCGGTCGGCAGATTAGGGGTTAAAAAATTGAATTATGGTGGCGGCGATAAATAATAGGGGTGCATAGGTAGTTTATGGGTGTTAGTGTACTTTAGAGCACAGTAGTTAAGAGCTTTATGAACCGATGTTAGCCCATAAAGCTCCTAACTCCTTACTTTTTTCTGCGGCTGGAGTCTTGTCGGTAGAGGGTCTAATGATCACTTCAGCCAAGACTCTAAATACCAGCATTAGAAAGATCCCATTAAAAAGATAGGATATGCAATTGGCATAAGGGGATCTGCGGTATTGAAAAGTCGCGGCTGGAAAGTGAGCGTTAGACCCTTTCCTGACTGACTCTAAATACCTGGTTTGGACGGCTAACGCAGAACTCTAAATCTAGGCGATTGTATCCTTTTGCAAATGCTGCTGTAACACTGTGTCTTATGTGTTTACTTGGTTCCCACTTTCATAATAATGCTCAATATCTTCATACTCCTTTTTGCTACCTCTTGTCTCTATAACAAGCTACATTACTCAATTACTCCTTCTCCCTCTCCACCTGCACTGTTCATTAGCCCATCTCTCTTAAACGCACCTTACTTTTGTAGTCATGAACTTTACCTATTCCTAAACACTCTCCCCCCTGCACTTCAGCCCAAAAACAGTCTCACTACTGCAAATCTGCTTCTCATCTCATGTCACTCTCCCTCTTGCTCATACTAGCTGCTGGCGACATCTACCATAATCCTGGTCCCTGACAACCTCCTAGCCTTTCACATCCCTGTGTGCCTTTAAATAGACTTCATAAACAAAACTATGGTAACCTTATCCACATTCCTCTTACATCTAAAACCACCTCCCCCTTCACTTGTGCACTCTGGAACTCTCGCTCTGTTTACAACAAACTCACTTCTATCCATGATCTTTTTATCTCCCACTCTATTAACCTTCTGGCTCTTACAGAAACCTTACTCTCTGCTTGAGACACAGCATGCACTGCTGCACTGTCACATGGAGGTCTCCGTTTCAGCCACACTCCTAGGTCTGGCAATAGACAAGGAGGTGGTGTTGGTATTTTACTTTCCTCTTGTTGCACCTTTCAACAAATACAGCCCTTCTCCTCACTCACATTTTCTTCATTTGCAGCACACATGATTTGGTTATTCTCTCCCCTCTCTATATGTGTTGCAGTCATATACCGCTCCCCTGGCTCCCCAACTCAATTCTTAGATCACTTTGCTGGCTGGCTTCCTTATTTCCTTTCATCAGACACCCCTGCCCTAATTCTTGGCGAATTTAACATCCCTCTTTACAATCCCACTGCCTCCTCTGCAAAACAACTTCTTCAACTCACTTCCTCTTCCGGCCTGTCACAATGGACTGACTCTCCCACTCACAAAGATGGTCATTCCTTTGACCTGATTTTCACCTATCGATGCACTATCTCAAATTTGACAAACTCCCCTTTTCCTCTCTCTGACCACCATCTCCTAACTTACAACATCACTTCCCTACCTACAACTCCCCCTCCCTCTACCCCTTACACCAAACGTCACAGAAGCACTAAGTCACTAGATCTGCAACAGCTCGCTAGCTCTCTCCAACCTCTCCTCTCATCCATCACCTCCTTTTCCTGCCCTGACCAATCTATCTGCCACTATAACTCCACCCTTACATCGGTCATTGACAATCTGGCCCCTCCAACCATAGCTCTGAAACCACACTCTCATCCTCAGCCCTGGCATACTCCTCTGACATGTTACCTATGCAGATGTTCCCGTACTGCTCTCATTTCTTCTCTTTCCTCTAACCCAAAACGTCTGTTCTCCACGTTCAATACTCTTCTCCGCCCACCCCCACCTCCTAATACAACCTCTCTCTCAGCTCAAGATTTTGCCAGCCACTTCAAAAACAAAATTGACTCCATCAGAAGTGAAATCAGCTCTCAACATACTACCAATCTCCCACCCCCTCAAAAGCTCACAATCATCCAAAACCCAAATATCAAAAAATGTAGCTCTTTTGCCCCTGTTAATGAGGATGACGTTTCTGCCCTTATACTGTCCTCCCACCTCACTACCTGTCCCCTCGACCCCATCCCCTCAAAGCTACTCCCCTCCCTCTCTTCTACCCTCACCCCCATACTCACACACATTTTCATCCTCTCCCTCAGCACTGGTATATTTCCCTCATCTCTAAAACATGCACTGGTCACACCTATCCTCAAAAAACCTTCCCTCGATCCAACCGCCCCATCCAACTACCACCCTATTTCCCTACTCCCTCTTGCCTCAAAGCTCCCAGAAAAGCTAGTATATGCACGTCTATCCCATTTCCTTACACTAAACTCTCTTCTTGACCCACTGCAATCTGGATTTAGTCCCCATCACTCTACAGAGACAGCAATTGTCAAGGTTAACAATGACCTACTTACAGCAAAATCCAAAGGCCACTTCTCTCTGCTTATCCTCCTTGACCTGTCTGCAGCCTTTGACACTGTTGACCACCCTCTCCTGCTCCAAACCCTCCAATCCTTCGGTATCTGCGACACAGCTCTTTCGTGGTTCTCTTCCTATCTAACTAACCGTACATTTAGTGTAGCCTTCTCCGGAGCATCCTCTGCCCCGTTACCACTTTTCTGTTGGGGTACCTCAAGGCTCTGTCCTTGGTCCCCTTCTCTTTTCAATCTACATGTCATCATTAGGTTCCTTAATAAAGTCCCATGGATTTCAATATCATTTGTATGCCGATGACACCCAAATCTACCTCTCTGCACCAGACCTACCTCCTTCCTTACTAACCCGTGTCACTAACTGTCTTTCTCATATCTCATCTTGGATGTCCTCTCACCACCTTAAGCTAAATCTCTCGAAAACTGAACTCCTTATTTTTCCCCCTTCTTCCAATGTCTCCACCCCCAAAATTTCTATAACTGTTGATAATTCCACCATTACTCCTACCCCGCATGCCCAATGTCTTGGGGTCACATTTGACTCAGATCTTTCCTTCGCTCCTCAGATTCAGTCCTTGGCTAAAGCCTGCCGCTTCCACCTTAAAAACATTGCTAAAATTAGACATTTCCTTACATAAGATACAACTAAGATTTTAATCCACTCTCTCAACCTTTCCCGCCTCGACTACTGCAACTACATCCTCTCTGGTCTACCTAGCTGCCGCATAGCTCCTTTATAATCCATTATGAATGCCTCTGCCAGTCTCATCTTCCTTACTCGTCGATCTTCATCTGCTGCACCTCTCTGCCAATACCTTCACTGGCTTCCTCTTGCCTCTAGGATTAAACATAAAATCCTCACTCTAACATACAGAGCTCTCAACTGCACTGCTCCCCCCTACATTTCAGAACTTGTCTCCAGATACTCTCCCTCCCGTCCCCTTCAATCAGCTCAGGATCTCCTCCTCTCCTCCTCTCTTGTTACTTCCTCACATTCCCGTCTACAGGACTTCTCCACACTGGCCTCCATCTTGTGGAACTCCCTGCCTTGCTCCACAAGACTCTCCCCTAGTTTTAACAGCTTCAAGCGCTCCCTAAAAACTCTACTATTCAGGGATGCTTACAACCAACACTAACCTTTCCTAACTCCATTGCTTTCCCCTTGAACCCCTTAGAATGTAAGCCTATGAGCCCAGCTATTTGCAGATCGCCTTCATAAGAGCTGACTACAACAGTGAAACTCTCGGCAGGGCCCTCTACCCACTTGATCCCTGCAAAAGCTATCCTGTATATTGACTATGTTTACAGCGCTGCTGAATCTGTTGGCGCTCTTCAAATACCTGATAATAATAATAATAATAATAATAATATAGTAGATTGACACTGAAGAGACTGAAATTCAATGATGCCGCTCCGCTCCGTGAATATCCAACAGCAGAGAAAAGTCACATGACTGGCAGAGAGAGGAAACTACGCAGCAAGTAAAAGGCACGCGTTTCTTTCTGCCTACAACATCGGAGCTAAATTTACACAAATGCTCAAGCAGTCTGTCAGTTAGCCTGTTCTAGCTAAGCAAGCCCCACACACATAGTAATAAAGTATTTCAACAAAATTAGCCCAAAGAAGAAAAACGTCCCAATAAAGGGAAGATTAACCCCTTGAGGCCTTCTTATCAAGCCGTCAACTTACTTGCATTCAACGGCACCAATACGCTCACCTGACATCGCCTAACATCGTGGCCATGGACCTGAATACGCTCTCCATATTTATAAAGAAAGCTGTCAAAAAGCCATGCACCAAGTACGGGGCATTGAGCAGCAGACTGTTGTTAACTAACAGTCATCGATCTCGCTGCTATTCGGCTTTTTCCCAGCTTTATTTATATCCTGTCACTAAACACTGCCACTATACTAAAATGTTTAACCCCTATCCCGCCACTCCCAGAGCCCACCGCAACTCTAATAAATGTATTAACCCCTATCCCGCTGATCCCAGACCCTGCCGCAACTAGCTAAATGTATTAATCCCTATCCCGCCACTCCCGGACCCCGCCGCAACTAAATACATTTATTAACCCCTATCCTGCCACTCCCGGAGCCCACCGCCACCTACATTATGTTATTAACCCCTAATCTTCCACCCCCTACACCGCTGCCACCTACATTAGGTTATTAACCTCTAAACCCCTGGCCTCCCACATCAGTACCACTTACTAAATTAATTAACCCCTAAACTGCCAGCCCCCCACATCGCAATAAACTAAATGAAGCTATTAACCCCTAAACCTAACAACCCACTAACTTTATATTAAATAAAATTGTAAAGTTACAAAAAACTAACAACTAAGTTACAAAAAATAACAAACACTAAGTTACAAAAAAAAAACCCCACTAAGTTACAAAAAATAAAAAATAAATGATTAAATATTTAAACTAATTACACCTAACCTAAGAGCCCTATGGAAATAAAAAAGCCCCACCAAAATAAAAAAAAAAACCCTAGCCTACAATAAACTACCAATGGCCCTTAAAATGACCTTTTGCAGGGCATTGCCCCAAATAAATCAGCTCTTTTACCTGTAAAAAAAATACAAACCCACCATCCACACAACCAACCCCCCAAATAAAAACCTAATCTAAAAAACCTAAGCTCCCCATTGCCCTGAAAAGGAAATTTGTATGGGCATTGCCCTTAAAACGGCATTTAGCTCTTTTTCAAAAGCCCAAACCCTAATCTAAAATTAAAACCCACCCAATAAACCCTTAAAAAAGCCTAACACTAACCCCGAAGATCCACTTACATCCCTTAGATTCCGATTGGCTGATAGAATTCTATCAGCTAATAGAATGCGAGCTCAATCCAATTGGCTGATTGGATCAGCCAATAGGATGAAAGCTCAATCCTATTGGCTGATTGCAATGGCCAATAGGATGTTTTCAACCTTAATTCCGATTGGCTGATAGAATTCTATCAGCCAATCGGAATCTAAGGGACGCCATCTTGGATGACGTCATTTAAAGGAACATTCATTGTTCAAGAAGACATCGAACAAAGAGGATGCTCCGCGTCGGATGTCTTGAAGATGGAGCCACTCCGCGCCGGATGGATGAAGATAGAAGATGCCGTCTGCATGAAGACTTCTGCCGGCTTCGAGGAGGACTTTGGCCCGCTTGGATGAAGTCTTCTGCCGGCTTCGATGAGGACTTCTGCCGCTTCGTTGAGGATGGATGTCGGCTCTTCAGAAACTGTAAGTGGATCTTTGGGGGGTTAGTCTTAGGCTTTTTTAAGCGTTTATTGGTTGGGTTTTAATTTTAGATTAGGGTCTGAGCTTTTGAAAAAGAGCTGAATGCCCTTTTAAGGGCAATGCCCATACAAATGGCCTTTTTAGGGCAATGTGGAGCTTAGGTTTTTTAGATTAGGTTTTTATTTGGGGGGTTGGTTGTGTGGGTGGTGGGTTTTACTGTTGGAGGGTGTTTGTATTTTTTTTTACAGGTAAAATAACTGATTTCTTTGGGGCAATCCCCCGCAAAAGGCCCTTTTAAGGGCCATTGGTAGTTTATTGTAGGCTAGGGTTTTTTTTTATTTTGGGGGGGGCTTTTTATTTTCATAGGGCTCTTAGATTAGGTATAATTAGTTTAAATATTTGATAATTTATTTTTTATTTTTTGTAACTTAGTGGGGGGTTTTTTGTAACTTAGTGTTTGTTATTTTTTTAGTTGTTAGTTTTTTGTTGTTAGTTTTTTTGTAACTTTGTAATTTGTAATAGTAGATTTAAATAATTTGAGTAGGGTTAGGTTTTTAAATATATAATATAGTTAATTTAATTGGTGGTTTAATGTAATTTTAGTATAACAGTTAGGATAGATTAATTATTGGTTTAATATAGTTTAATGTAATTTTAGTATAACAGTTAGGGTAGGGTAATAAATAGTTTAATATAGTTTATTGTAATTTTAGTATAACAGTTAGGGTAGGTGAATTATTAGTTAAATATAGTTTAATGCAATTTTAGTATAATAGATAGGGTAGGTTATTATTAGTTTATTATAGTTTAATTTAAATCTAAAGGTAAGTTTAAATTTATTATAAGATAGGGATGAGTTAATATTTAATATAAAGTTAGCGGGTTGTTAGGTTTAGGGGTTAACAGCTTAATTTAGTTTATGGCGATGTGGGGGGCTGGCGGTTTAGGGGTTAATAGGTTTAGTAAGTGTACTGATGTGGGAGGCCAGGGGTTTAGGGGTTAATAACATAATGTAGGTGGCGGCAGTGTAGGGGGCAGCATATTAGGGGTTAATAAGTATAATGTAGGTGGCGGCGGTGTAAAGGAGCGGCGGAATAGGGGTTAATAAGTATAATGTAGGTGGCGGTGGTGTCGGCGGCAGATTAGGGGTTAATAAGTATAATGTAGGTGGTGGCAGTGTAGGGGGCAGCAGATTAGGGTCATTTAGACTCGGGGTACATGTTAGGATGTTAGGTGTAAACATAAATTTTATTCTCCCATAGGAATCAATGGGATATCGGGCAGCAGCGAACATGAGTTTTCGCTGCTTTCAGACTCCCATTGATTCCTATGGCATCCGCCGCCTCCAGGGCGGCGGATTGAAAAGCAGGTACGCTGGGCTGGAATAGTGGCGAGCGTACCTTTTAGACATTTGTTAACTTGCAAAAGTAGTCAGATAGTGCCGAATTTGTATTCGGAACATCTGTATTGACGTAAGCATCGATCTGTGTCGGACTGAGACCGGTGGATCGTATGTTACGTCACAGATTTTTACTTTTGCCGGTCTGTAGGCTTTGATAAATAAGGGGAATCAGGCTCGCCACAATTACGCTGCGGAATTCCATCGCATTTGCGGTTGACGGCTTGATAAATATCCCTCCTTGTCTCAACATACATAATGTGCCTGCCCACTGCAAAAAAGAGAATCTTGTATAAAGGATTTTAAAAATGTCCCCATCTACTGCATATGAAATATTCTTCTGAAGTGCAAGTCGCCAAGACCTAAAAGACAAAAGTACTTACCTACAGTCTAGCTGTCCGGCAGGAAGACAGCTCACATGGCGTGAAAGGACACATACTCCTTACAGAGACCTGTAGAAAAAGAAAGAACAGAGTAACCAACTCTGGATTTCTGTACCATGGGCAGCAATGTGTTAGGAAATAAAGCAAGGACTACCTCACAACTTCCTAACTGCTTAAAAGCCACCACTACTCTACTGAAGAGATTGACGTGGACTCAGCTAAACCCAAATCCTTGCTTGCAGGGAAAAGTACCCAAAAAAAGGAATTCATTTCTTCAGACACCAAACTTCACCTCCTTTGACAGAGGCACAGCGAATGACTGGGGATTATGGGTAGGGGAGTGACACCTAACAACTTTACTGTGCTGCACTTTGCCTCCTCCTGCTGGTCAGTAGTGATATTCCCACTAGTAATTGAATGACGTTGTGGACTCTACATATCTTAGGAAAGAAATATCATCTTGTGTGCATAGGGACTATTTATTAACCAGTGTTTCCCTGAAGTCAGGAGTGTAACTAGACCTGTAAATCTCTAACTGGGTTTCCCCCCAACCCTCATTTCAACAACACTCCATCCAAAACACAGTAAGATTAAAGTACTCAATGGCTGTATTAGTTTACCCAATAGAAGGTCAGGCTCAATCCCAGCTTAGACATCTGAACCTCATGTAGTAACTTCCTTTCTTGATATGTCTTTTATCTTTACTTGACCAAATACTATCACCCTGCTATGCTTTTCAGAAATCAGGGACTGCTTTTTACTTTCAAAGTTGTGTAGAGCTCTTCATCCACTGTGTGTACAAATTGTTTGTAATAATTGTGTATGAAGAATGTTTGTGCAGCATTAATGAAAGTACTCATGAGTAATATATCCTGCATCACTATCCCCTCTATGATATTTTTGAGGAAAGCAAATTACCTTTAAGGGTGGTTATTAGGGAAGTGCCTGTGTTATTCATTTTTTTTAAAAAAAATCTATTTTGTGTAGAGTATTTAAAGTAAACACAAAATTAACAGTTTAAAGATGTTATAGTGTAAAATCCAAATGAAATACTTTATGGCAATCTTTGATTTAACACATAACTAATTTATTTATATATTTTGCAGACACTGTCCCTTTAACAGCACAAACAAAATTTAAACATAAAAACAAACATTTCTCTGTTGAAGAATTAACATAGATGCTTTTAACTATATAGTATCAAGCAACTTTAAAAATACAAATGAGTCATATTAAATTGATAGTCTAGTCAAAATTAAACTTTCAATATTCAGATAGAGCATGCAATTTTAAGCAATTTTCTAATTTACTCCTATTAGCAATCTTTCTTCATTCTCTTAGTATCTTTATTTGAAAAAGTAAAAACCGTAAGAGCTGGCCCAATTTTGGTTCAGAACATGGGTAGTACTTGCTGATTGGTGTCTAAATATAGCCACCAATCAGCAAGCACTGTCCAGGGTGCTTGGTTAAGGTTGCTGAACCAACAATAAGCTGGCTCCTAAGCTTACATTACATGACAAGTCTTGATAATACCTTTGAGAGTTGTAAAATATAACTTAAATCTGTTAATGATTGCATAAACTGAATGAAATTGAAATTGTTTGCATTGTCTTGAAATATGATTATATTTGCGGAAATAGTGACATTGTAATAAACATTTATTTAAAATATTTATATTATTACAACAGCATTAAGACATTGTGAAATTGCAGAGTATCTTTTTCACAAAAGGCATTTTCAAATGCTAACCTATAAATGATTATCATTTTATTTATTTATTAATTTATTTTTAATTATTTGTAATATCCACATTTGCTATGTTTAAAACATCACACTTTTACTGGAATGTTGTCACTTTAGGTGATGCTTGGTATGGATGCAGGTCTTAGTCACATTTGGTGCAGCAGAAACTTCTCCAATATGAAGATATCCAAGATTGAGTACATCTTTGATATACTGAAATAATGATTTTAGTTTCTGGGCCCTTTTATTTGTACTGTCCCTAGAAGGCCATCAATATAATTGCAATATTTTATAGCTTTCACTACCTGGGCAGGAGTGGTAGCCTACTAGGTGGGCATCCTTTTAAAACCTGATCAAAAGTCAAAATACTAAATTGTTAATATACTTTTTAGATTGAACCAAATACATTGTCATTTTGTGTTCATGTGACAATGGTTCTTACATAGAATTTTTTTATGTTGCAGTTGGTCTTGATGTACTCTGATATTACTTACATGTTGACTGAATATATAGAGTAACTTATTTGCAATGCATAAACAAAATACATAAGGTATGTTTATTTCTAGATTGCACCATTAAAGGAATAGTTAAATAGAAAACATTTCACATTGTACTCACAAACCTTCCTAATAAATTATGTTAAATATATTGCAAAAAAAATACAACTTTTCATGGTTATGATCTGTAGCCTGCCAGTCATTCTAAGGGTCTTCGTAATTATGCAACCAAAATTCATCTCATCAACATAAGCTTTTCTATGGTTCAGCAATGTATCACATTTTTGATGTAGCAATCATTTGCTATTGGTTTCATTGATAGCCTTAAAAACACCATGAAATTCTCTATAAATCCCAAAATAATTCCATAACATGTTCACTTTTATGCCTTTACCTAACGGCAAGCTAAACTAATTAAAATAATGATTGGGAGTAAATATAGCATATGGACTGTTCTACCTATTCAAATAATTGCTATTTATTTATATGGATTTTAAAGGCTTAGAAAACAGAGGGGAATTAAATCCCAGCTGCATAACATTTTATTTCCACTACTTACTTATCGAGTGAAATGGGGGACCACTGTCCACTAACAGCTGTTTGATTATTCCTGTTTAGTTAGATGAACATAAACAGCTACCACCAACTAGAAGGTAATAGGGGTCTTTGGCAATAAATATGCAAAGAAAATTAATTCTAGGAAGTAATAAAAAAAAAGAAACATTAGCTTATTAACAAAAAACATGCACCTGATACAAAATTAACTAATTAACATAAATGTGCACCTGGTACAAAACAATCTACTTCCAAATGTTTCATACTTAATGGAGCCATCACCAAAGGACAGCTGCATAAATATATCCATTTATTTAGTGCCTGGAGAAATGTGTTAACATGTATTGAGTAATGAACCATAATGAGAAATAATTTAATACAGCACTCATGATATCAAAGCAACATACATTAATGTGTACATATGGTGTAACTGTCTGTAAGATACTGTAAGTCTGCATTAATTTCCTCTTTTAAAATGATAGTAAATTCTGTGTAGTCAAAAGCTGTAACTATAACCAATGTGTTCTAATTATAATATGATTCAATATTCGTCTAATCATGTATATGTCAAATAACTTACAAATGCAGTTTTTACATTAAAAACAGATGCGAGCCCCTTCCTGCCCTCTACGGTCAAATAATAAATCATTCTGAGCTGCATCTAATAAGTAAACTTGTTGTCAGCGTTATAAGCATGCGCAATCTATTGCACTTCACCCAACACGCTCCTCCAATCAGAAGCATTGCAAAATGGCACCGAATTTGTTAATGCATGTTAATTATTATTATCGGCTATTTGTAGAGCGCCAACAGATTCCACAGCGCAGCGTAAATGTTGTACATGCGTGGTGACACACGTCACACCAAAGTAAACGAGTTGTTCATTCTAGAGCGATTCATTGTTTACTTGGATCTGTGGCAGTAAGTGTCTCATAACGTTAGTTTATAATATACATATAGCACGTTCAAACTACTTATTATTATTTAAATGAACTGGAATTTACATGTACATATATGCTATGTTAAAAATAGGTAATTATGGACTATATATAATATTACTTTAAAAAAAGGGTATAAATATTAATACAGATTTGATGTTACATTATTTTATATGTGTGTATTATATTACTGTATATAAATTATTGGCATATGATACTTTATCTTGAGCCCTGCGCTATAAGAGAGCTGTGTTTGGAGCACGCAGAGGAGGGATCACTATGCATGTCCCTTTGGTGCTTCAAGTAAAATGTTGTGGGGAGGAGCTAAGACACGATATACAATCATTAGAAAAGAATACAAATAAAACTAAAGTATGTATGACGAGTGTAATTACACAATTGTACAAGTGCGGTGTTTACCATCACTTTAATTCAGTGGGGACATTATAGCATTAAACGACAAGGTCTATATTATTAGTGCATTATTTATTTTATTTTTTTAACAAATCCCTTTCTAGTTCTATCTGTTTGACCCCAACAAAGGTGTTAAATATATCATCAAAGTTGTGCTCCTGTTCTACTGTATCTGATGATACAGCTGGTGAGCAAATCATAAGCAGACATACATAAATATGCTTCAATCACTGGCCTTCTCTTCATCTAGGGTGGGATGGGGAAGGCTCAGGTGTTGAAGCTAAATGGTGGTGTACCAGGAGTATAGTTTTGGCTATGTGTTTAACCCATTTAAACTGTGGTTTAAGACAGCAGTAGCAAGGTTACTATCACTAGCTATGCTATTGCTGTTCTCGTGTTTTAACCCTTTAAAGGGACATGAGACCCACAACATTTCTTTCGTGATTCAGAGCATACAATTTAAAACAACTTTCTGATGTACTTCTATGATCTAATTTGCTTTGTTCACTTGGTATCCTTTATTGAATAGCATACCTAGGTAGACTCAGGAGCGTGAAACTAGCTGCTGATTGGTTGC
This sequence comes from Bombina bombina, assembly GCF_027579735.1. Classification (NCBI taxonomy): domain Eukaryota; kingdom Metazoa; phylum Chordata; class Amphibia; order Anura; family Bombinatoridae; genus Bombina; species Bombina bombina. The sequence continues at coordinate 43,955,037 of NC_069507.1, read as the reverse complement.
TGCAACTGATTTTTTCAGCTAGCTCCCAGTAGTGCATTGCTGCTCCTTCAATAAAGGTTATGAAGCGTATAAAGCAAAACTGTAAATAGAAGAAAATTGGAAATTGTATGCTCTGTCAGAATAATGAAATAAATATGTTGAGTTTTATGTCCCTTGAAGGTGCCTTGTCATACTGGGCACTGCCATTATAGACCATAGATATTCTCCCATCCTGTAACAAAAGCTGTGTACATATACATATAAGTGAGGTTGTCAGTTTGACAACTGTATAATGTGCACAATACAGAGCAGGAGGTTTACATTTTTATAGCATCTACATTGCTCTATAATATTGCTGAGTGTGTTTTACTAATTCATTTTGTGTCAATTTAAAACTATGTAAAAATAATTACAAAAATGTGAAGCTCACACTCTGTATTGTTCACACTAACCCCAAATAAATGATATAGTTCTCAAAAATCTGATAATGTTACTGATTTGTGAGTGTTCACCACTTCTGTCACAAGGTGTGAGGATACTTAAAGGGACAGTCTACCATAGAATTGTTATTGTTTTAAAAAGATAGATAATCCCTTTATTACCCATTCCCCAGGTTTGCATAACCAACACAGTTATATTAATATACTTTTTACCTCTGTGATTACCTTGTATCTAGGAACCTTCTCCCAGCCCCCTGATCACATGACTGTGACTGTTTATTATCTATTGTCTTAAATTTAGCATTGTTTTGTGCTAAATCTTAAATAACCCCCTGTGCCTGAACACAGTGTTCTCTATATGGCCCACGTGTACTTTCTGTCTCTTTGTGTTGAAAAGAGATTTAAAAAGCATGTGATAAGAGGCAGCTCGCAAAGGCTTAGAAATTAGCATTTGAGTCTACCTATGTTTAGTTTCAACTAAGAATACCAAGAGAAAAAAGCAAATTTGATGATAAAAGTAAATTGGAAAGTTGATTAAAATTAAAAGTCCTATCTGAATAATGAAAGTTTAATTTATACTAGACTGTCCCTTTAAAGGGACATGAAACCCAATTTTTTTTCTTTCATGATTCAGATAGAGTATGCAATTTTAAACAACTTTCTACTTTACTTCTTTTATCTATTTTGCTTCAGTCTCGTGATACCCTTTGCTGAAAAGCATATCTAGATAGGCTCAGTAGCTTCTGATTGGTGGCTGCACACGGATGCCTTGTGTGATTGACTCACCCATGTGCATTGCTATTTCTTCTGCAAAGGATATCTAAAAAATGAAGCAAATTAGATAATAGAAGTAAAGGGGATTGTTGTTTAAAATTGTATTCTCTACCTGAGTCATGAAAGAAAAATGTTGGGTTTAGTGTCCCTTTAACCTCTAAAATGGCACCACCCAGTATGAAGAGGTGGGGCTTCTGCACCTGAAACTTTAAGGTATTAAAAGAGGAGAACTGCTTTAAAAAGAGCTGAAGGCATAGAAGTAAAAACAATGATATGGTGAGTATTCATTTATTATAGTTCGGCTGAGTTTAGATGGACATTAAACACTATGGTAATATAAAATTATAAATTGCATATATATAAAAAACATCTGCAATATATTTTCCTTATTTATTTTATCCCCTTTTCATCTAATTCCATTCTGAAAATGTGAGCTTTTCAGTTCCTGTTAGAAATGAAATGTAGGACAACAGGTTACATTCTCTGCTGTGGCAAATTAGGGACAGTTATTAATAGGTCAATAGAGTGTGCAGCCTATGGCTGTGTGGAATATAACAGTATATTCCACACAGCCAATGGATGCACTTTCTAGTGACCTATTTATAACTGTGCCTAATTGGTCACAGCAGAGACGGTAATCTAAGTTACAACACTAAAACTTTACACTTATTTTGTCAATATTTAAACAGCTAATTAAACTTGTCAGGGTACCTGTGAAGTAACATTAAATAAACTACAGATGTATCACATAATCTATTTTTTTATTTTTGGCTAATATCTAATTTGATATGAATTGGTCTCACTATAGCCCCTGCCCCCTCACTGCTTAAGACAAGTTGAGAACAAAAGAGATGATACAATTGTTCAATTAGTGAAGATAGATCACTAATTAATCCTTTGAAGCTCATAGCACCACAGGAAGGGTAAACACCACAGGAAGGGTAAACATGGGCCTGGTAATTACCCAAGCCAGGATGCATCCTGGGGTGGTGGAGACATGATTCTGTACATAAAGTCAGGTAAGCAAACAGAAATTTTGAGGATGTAGTAATTAGCACATACCTCAAAGACACATGATGCTGGCTAGCAGAAACACATGTTGCATTGTAACTTTGAAATTAATTTTAAATTATAACTTATGTTTAATTTTCAGTTAAGGTATACCACAGTATTGTATAAAAATGTATATTTGTGGATCTGTGAAGAGATGCCTGACAATAACATATAAGATAAGTATTTGCTGAATTTAATAAGTAGCTATGTAGTCAATTAAAAATGTGTAACCAGTTTATTTCAAGATAAATACATTTTTCTTTGTTTTCCAGAAATCTAATGAACATTACAGGGAAGAAATTATGTGAATATGAGGGTTCTAAATAAGATACTATGAGTTGACATATAGATGCATCATAGATTTTTAGCCCATGTCTTGGGCACTGTTGAGATATGTATTAATAAATAACTATAATGCTAATGTATATCTATGATTTAAGATGTGACTAGGAAATGAAATATGTACCAGTATATCAAATGAACTGATATACCGAATAAGACAAATAGACATATACAGTATATTGTATTGATTGATACTACTAGTCCCTCATAAAAATGCAACTTTAGAGACATCTTCTAAAATATTATAAGAAATATATATCATTTAGTATTGAAATAATCTGACAAAATAGCACTATATAGTCCCATGTGTATTGATCATGTGATTTGTTGATGCTGGAAATTGTATAGTGTGTTTGATAAACATTTTCTTTTAGCTATTAAACTGTAGCAGTATTGATAGTGAGACTGCATTTCTGGTTGTCTGCTGCCACCTATAGTTAAAAAATGGTATTATAACCAAAATATATTTTGCTGCTCAGGGAGGCATTTCCCAAATAACCAATGATATGTTCAGCTCCGAGGGCCAATCAATGCTCAGCTCCATTAAGGGCCTATCAGACAAGCTTCAGTAATGACGTATCTGAATATTTACCAATGATTAGAGAAAAAAATGTGGGACTTATCACATGATATAGTCGTTTGCACAGAGGAAAAAAGGGGTCATGCTGATGAGTTTTAACTCTCTGACTTATCTTGCTGCCTTGGTTTACAGAAAGCAATATTGGGCCTAAACCTTTTATTCTCTAAATTGCAAATACCTTTAATATTTATGAGGTGAACTGGACTTATCAGAAGAAGCTGAATATTCATTTGGTTATCTGGTAAAGTGTAAGCAATTGTTAAGTATATATAATATTTAAATCAAAGGTATTCTATAGCTATAGTTTAATTGAAGCTGGTGATTTAAAAGGGCACTTTGTATTTTAAGTTCATGTTCATAATCCTTTGTAGTTTAGAACTAGTCATATTGATGCTAAGTAATCTTATTTGTAGATAAAGGTTTTTTGTATTTCATATCTCTAAGTCAGGCTTATTATTGTAAGTAAATCTCTCTGGTGTTTATTAAGTTATTTGCAGCTATTGTGAGTTATTTCAAAATTGGTTATTGTATTTAAATCTCTGATTGTTGTAAATTAAGCAGAGTAAGCTTGTAATCCATATTTGGCATTGCATTAGAATTATTGGCTAATCATAGAAGATTCTGGTATTTTATTGTGATATTTTAATGTGATTCATTGTAAGTAAGGTTCACTTTAGAGATATATTTTTGGTTTATTTTGTAAAGAATATTGTAACAGCACAAGCGTGTATAATTGATTCACAATCTAGTTTCTATATAAATATATTTCAATGTGTTTATAAATTTAACTAATCTCAAGAATTTAGGAATAAATATTAATTTCAATTGTTTCATATATACATTTTAATTGTAGGTTATTTTAAAGAATAATAATAAATAAATTATATTTATAACCTGGTATATACCAACAAACTTTAAAATACATCTACATGTTGTTCTCAGACTAATCTTTTCTTTGAATGCATCATTCTATCTAGCATTTATTTAGTATTTAATGTCCCTTTAATGCCCATTGAAGGATACTGTAAAAGAAGCAAATTTATTTAACAATAATATGAATAAAACTAAATATAGTTTGTTTAGTTTTACACTAGAATATCCCTTTAAATTAAAGGGACATTGACGTACAAAAATGACTTGCTCTAATTAGTTTGTGCTAATCACTGTGGAACTCTGTCGACTTCATTTATCAAGTTAAGTGGGCAGCTTTGGACACTTACAACATAGGATATCTCATGCAAGCCTGCCATTCACTAGTAAAGAAGAGGTGGTGGAGTTAAATCACCCCAAACTCATTTGTTGGGGTGATTGACAGGCCCTGTTCTTGCATGGTTGTTTGCCCAACAGCAGGGGTGGGGGCACATTAGCATTTGCTTTAGCAATCATAAAAGGTGGCAGTGGATGCCGCTTTTCTGCTTTCCATTTGCTGCAAATGAAGGTGCACAGGTTCTCTAGCTGGGAACATTGTCCTCTGGTTATATGATAAATTGAAAAGATTATCTAGGAAGTATTTTGTGTTCCAACACCAGAATACACAAATTCACCCCAAGATGTCAGTTGCACTAATTTCCAACCTTTTTTGACACCCCAGACTTCAGCTGTGCTCGCTTCCCTTTTATAAAAGGTGGCCTTGGACTTCAGCAACACCCACTGATTTCAACTTATTTCTGCCCTAGCCATGCACAGGTAAGACCTTTGGGACCTGATATAATGCAAACATACTGTTCAAAAAAGCCCACAAAGATTTTATCTGATTTTTCTCCATGTCAGTAAGTTGTTGATTATCAGGCCCTAGTGGTTAAGCACATAGGTAAAGGTCCCCACTCAAGAGTTGAAAGCACTGCAGCCTTAAGCTGAACTTATCCGATTGGCTGCTGGGGGCCAGCATTTCTCTGAGGCTTCTGAGCAGGACTGTTCAGGTTTAAACACATATAATTGCACGGCGAATAGTGTAAACATGATATGCTCTAAAAAACTAGAACATTTAGGGCCAGATTAAGAGTGGAGCGCAAACGGTTGCGCACAAGCGATAGCGGGTTATTGCAATTGTTTTTGCGCAGGTTCGATTGCACTGGTATTACTAGTTCAAAGTAAACGTGACTAATTGAGCACAATCACGATTTACGCTAGAATGATTACTGCGTCCTCAGAGCAGTGGTTACCTGTTTTGTAAAACAAAAAAGTGCCACAAAACACATCACAAATACATTACAGAGTACACTTACACTCATAATAACATCATCTTATAAAAATTATTTAAAAAATCTAGCACAGCAAAGTTATAAGGGCTCAAGATATGAGATCTTGGGTGTTAGAAAAAAAGGCAGGCAAAGGGCTTTAACATTAAGATACATACATATACATCTCTAAAGACCTATATTTATGTATATATAAATGTCTATATTTGTGTACATATGTATTTTTGTATTTATATGTGTATATATGTATTTACAGACATATACACATATAAACACATAAATACATATTTATTTACAGACATATATACACATATAAACACATAAATACATATGTATTTACAGACATATACACATATAAACATATAAATACATATTTATTTACAGACATATACACATATAAACACATAAATACATATCTATTTACAGACATATATACACATATAAACACATAAATACATATCTATTTACAGACATATATACACATATAAACACATAAATACATATGTATTTACAGACATATATACACATATAAACACATAAATACATATGCATTTACAGACATATATACACATATAAACACATAAATACATATGTATTTACAGACATATATACACATATAAACACATAAATACATATGTATTTACAGACATATATACACATACAAACACATAAATACATATGCAGAAATATATAGAAGTGAATTACAGCCCCAACATTTTCTTTCAAGATTTGGATAAAACTTTATACATCTTTCCAATTTACTTCTATTATCAAATTTGCTTCATTATCTTGTTATTCTTTGCTGAAGGAACAGCATTGCACTACTGGCAGCTAGCTGAAAACATCTAATTAGCCAATCACAAGAGAAAAATGTGCACCAATTAGCAACTAACTGCCACTAGTGTGGGATTTGGGAGTATTCTTTATCAACAAGCAATACCAAAAGAACAAAGCACATTTGAAAATAGAAGTGAATTTAAAGTTTTAAGTGTCTTAAAATTACATGCTCTATCTGAATCATGCACGTATAATTTTGACTATCCCTTTAAGTAGATTGAAACATGAAAAAACATATTTATGCAATATTCATATTTGATAAAGGTTTACATTTTTATATTTATAAATAAATATTCCTATATATATCTATATTTCTTTACCTATATGTAATCATGTGTGTATATATATATATATATATATATATATATATATATATATATGTATATATGTATATATATATATATATATATATATATATATATATATATATATATAAAATAACTCATTGTGTAGTTCATTAACAAATCTAGACAGGCCCAGAGGCTTGTTTTCCCACAGAAAACCTCTGAATTACATTGTTTCCAATGCAGCAAAGGATTATGGGTAAGATATGCAAATTAAGCGTAAAGGGAACCTGCTGAAAAGCAGACTGAAGTAAAAAGGTGTGTCATTGTGTACTTAATTTGCATATCTTACCCAGAATCTTTTGCTGCATTGGAAACAATGTAATTCTGAGGATTTCTGTGGGAAAACAAGCCTCTGGGCCTGTCTAGATTTGTTAATGAACTACACAATGAGTTATTTTTTCTATATTTTGTGCGTAGTGGAGGATTTTAAACTTGCCTTTTATCTCCCCCTAATTTAAAATGTTGTTGTATTCTGCCTGGAATCAACTTCACCCAGCAGTGATTCTAACCTTCTCCCAGCTGATGAATGGCAATAACCACAAAACAGTCTGTTCTGGGATGGTTATGAATCACTGCACTAACCCTAGCTAAGTTTATAAGCTGTGTGAACAGCGATACTTTGGCGTAAAGGGAACCTGCTGTAAAGCAGACTGAAGTAAAAAGGTGTGTCATTGTGTACTTATTTTGCATATCTTACCCAGAATCCTTTGCTGCATTGGAAACAATGTAATTCAGATATTTTCTGTGGGAAAATAAGCTTCTGGGCATGTCTAGATTTGTTAATGATCTACACAATGAGTTATTTTTTCTATATTTTGTGCGTAATGGAGGATATTAAACTCGCTTTTTATCTCCCCCTAATTTAAAATGTTGTTTTATATATATATATAGAGAGAGAGAGATTGTGCCAAAATACCATCATATACTGTATATATTTATATGTATATATATATATATAAATCTGTATTCTGTATTTATGAATAAATAGAACATATTCTGTTATGTGCAGAACATTGGAATGAAAAATATTCATATTTTCATGTCCAGTAAGCGCACATGAGAATATGCGTTCGGATTTGCAAGAGAGTGAATATGCGATCGGTTTGCAAGAGAGTGTGGTGGTGTTTTTTTTTTCTTCTATGGAAGAATATGTGATCGCGCATGCAATATTGTTAGTCCGGATTTCTGTGCACGTCGGGTTAGCACGAGCACAATAACATTTTACTTTTATCTCGTAATATCAGCGCAACCCAACGCGCACAAAAAGTTTTCTTTTAGCGCAATTAGCTCTAAAGCGAAAGCGCTAAGTAGCGATCCACTTGTAATCTAGCCCTTCATTTTTGCACTACCCTGTCCCTTTAAAGTTTGTTTACCTAAAAACATTCAATAGCTAACAGAGGAGGGTGTTTAGACCAATAGATAATAAACATACCTTGTTTGTGTGCAGGGTATTCAGGCAACTGATTTAGAGTACAGCTAATGCAGTTTGCAATAATGTACTGATGCGCTGCTTGCTACGTGTTGACACATTTCTCCTAGTATTAAATCTAGTGATATTTTTATATATCTGTCATTCAATACGAGAGGGAGTCAAATAAGTAATTCTAGAGAGCTGCACAGTATAATTTAAAATGAATTCAAGATACAGTCAAAGAACCATAAAATATTGTTAACAGCAAATTGAAGGACCCTTGATACTAAAGATTCTTGTTTTAAAAAAAAAAACACATTTCTTGTGCATTAACTTTAACAGGTTTTAAATTACTCTTACTTTTGATTATATGAGATTCTTGTCATTTAAATGTATAGGCTTTGTCACAGGGAGCGCCAATTCCTTTTTTTATGTTGCAGTAGCTGAATGAATTATCCCTTTAGCATGTATTCTGTCAATCAAATGACACAATTGTATATTTTGGTATTATTATTTTGTCTGTTGTTCCTGTCATTATAAAGATATATTAAAGGGACAGTCAATAACAGAATTTTAGTTGTTTAAAAAGAGAATCTCTGTATTACCCATTTCCCAGTTTTGCATAACCAACACAGTTATAATAATACACACATATAATAATTACCTTCTATCTAAGCCTCTGCAGACTGCCCCCTTATTTCAGTTCTCTTGACAGACTCTTTAGCCAATCGGTGCTAACTCCCTGGTAACTTCACATGCGTGAGCTCAATGTTTTCTATATGTCACACATAAACTAACACCCTCTAGTGGTCAAAACGCATTCAGATTAGAGGTGGCCTTCAATGTCTAAGAAATTAGCATATGCGCCTACCTAGGTTTAGCTTTCAACTAGGAATACCAAGAGAACAAAGCACAATTGGTGATAAAAGTAAATTGGAAAGTTGTTTAAAGTTACATGCCCTATCAGAATCATGAACGTTTATTTTGGACTTGACTGTCCCTTTAAACACTAAATACATTTTATAAGCATAGTATTGAGGTTATTTACCACCTCCCTCTAGTCATGGGTGAAATCTGTCATTCACAACATTCCAGTGTTGATACGTTTGCACATGTGCGGTAACTCTCCTTCAGATACCTGTAGTATAACCTTGAATCAGTAACAACGACAGCACCAATGATTAGAGGGAGGTACATGAAATGTATTTAGTGTTTAGTTTCCCTTTAAGGGACATAAAAATAAAAAAAAATATTTCATGATTTAGATAGAGCATTTGATTGTAAAAAGTTTCCAATTTACTTCTACTATGAAGTTTTAAAAATAATTTATATAATTGTATATCCCTTAAAATCTGAACATTGTAGTTGTTCCCCTCCCACAATGAGTGCATCGCTTGAATTCAGAAACCTGACCTTTCTACATGCTGCACATGCACATGTATATGCATGTGCTTGATATGACTGTTAAAGTTTATCCATAATTGGTCAAAACAGAATAAGATAGACAAAATTAAACATTTTTAAGTGGGATTTTCAATGGACTAAAAAAATATACAGATTTTGATAACAAAAATAAAAGTTTTACATTCTTTCAAAATATTTCACTTTAAAATGTCCTAAGTACATTTGATATTTTAAACATGCTTTTTTAAGTTACTGTTTCATTTGTCCTGCAAATACAAAATTTCTTCAGGATGTTCTAACACATGGAAAAAAAAATATTAATAACTACTGAAACAGTACATTTAGAAGAACAGATGTCTTGCCTGAACAATAACACATTTTTTTTTTTATTTTATTTAGTCCACTGAGACAAAAAAGATTACTAAGATTTACAGGTGGAGCACAAAAATATTAGTGCTTTTTAGCATTAATATCACACAAGCAATATTTTTTGTCGCTCATGCAACAGTCTAGGGTAGTGATGGCTAACTTTGGAACCCCAGATGTTTCAGAACTACATTTCCCATGATGCTTAGGCACTCTGCAGTCTAGTTGAGCATCATGGGAAATGTAGCTTGAGCAATAAAATATAATTTGTGTAATGTTACTGCTAAAAAGCGCTAATTATTTGTGCTCCACCAGGAAATCTTAGTTATGTTTTCCTTGCCTTGGAATCTGGGGTGTCATGAATATCCGTCACTGGTCTAGGGCGCAATAACATCTGCATATCAGAAAGCGTAAGTCAGCTAAATCCCCCGGATAATAGACTATGGGGATGCACAGTAAAATTCATGTGTGATATCGCTGATACTGATGGTATGCAAGAAGTGGAGCTTTTCATGTAGTTCTGTGCTATAATAATAATAATGACTTACTTCAGGTCTTGAAAACGCTACATTTTTCAGCAGTGATTAACATTGCACTCGAGCATCACACTTAACGGAATAGTCTAGTCAACATTAAACTTTCATGATTCAGATAGAGCAGAAATTTTAAGCAACTTTCTAATTAACTCCTATTATCATATTTTCTTCATTCTCTTGGTATCTTTATTTGAATGTAAGCTTAGGCCCATTTTTGGTTCAGCATATGGTCAGAGATAGATAATCCCTTTATTACCCATTCCCCAGTTTTGCATAACCAACACTGTTATAATAAAGGGACAGTCAACACCAGAATTTTTGTTGTTTAAAAAGATAGATAATCCCTTTATTACCCATACCCTAGTTTTGCTTAACCAACACAGTTATATTAATACATGTTTTACCTCTGTAATTTCCTTGTATCTAAAGCTATAAAATACAAAGGATGAGCTGCACTTCCCTATTACAATGTATAATGCTTGAAAATACAATCAAATCCACATAGCCATTTGGAATTATAAATGGTAAAAAAATAAACAGTAAAAAAATAATAGTTGGAAAGATACTAGTAATAATACTTGAAAGACAATTCAAATAAGCAGGATGGCTATAGAAGTACTATAACAAAAGGTACTACAAAATAGTACTAGTCGTAGAATGGTATATAAAAATTCCACAATCATTAAATGGAACACAATATAATCACACCTGTATAGGGTGAAGTAGTTTGTTAGGTCTGAAGTAGTCACAAAAGTAATATCACCACAGTGTCTTCGACATCCCATAATTCAGATAGAATCTCGGTCCGCTTCTTGTTATAACTGTGCTGACAAGCTGAAAAAATGCCAATCGATATCCAGGGGAGCGGATGTCCAAGAGATATATATAGCTGGAGTCAGTTGGTACTGGTAGTACTAGTGAGGAGCCTGGGTGATCCAAAATCCTCAACACATTTCTTATGTTTGCGAACAGACTTTCTCAAGAGGTATAATATTACATGCCGTGTGCTTGTTTTAAAATCCAGCGGGCTGACACTGGGTAATACATGGTTGCTTCTAATTGGCTGAATATAGAACTGCTCTGGATTGGCTGGTACTTAGCCAATGGGTATAGTTCAGAGATAGTTATCGTAATGCCACAATAGTGTCTATCTATAAAAAGGAATCATTGCAAAAAACATTGTTTACAAAACATCAATACTTGGATATATGTTGTGATGCTTGACATGCCACACAGCATGTGGTAATCAACCAGAGCTGGTCAAAGCAAAATATAGAAAGCTTCACTTACAAAATACATTTAATGTAGTGTGTGATATGCAAAGATATAAAGTACTATACGCTTCATAGGAGCGTGACTAGATAATCATAAAATGGGCTACTGGTGAACAATTACACAAAGAGGCCTATCTATCAAGCCTAACATCACGGCCACGGACCTGAATACGCTTTCCTTATTTATTAAAAAAGCTGGCAAAAAGCTGCGCACCAAGTACGGGGCGATGAGCAGCGGACTGTTGTTAACTAGCAGTCATCGATCTCGCTGCTATTTGGCTTTTTACCAACTTTATTTATACCCTGTCACTAAACACCGCCACTATACTAAAATGTTTAACCCTTATCCTGCCAATCCTGGACCCCGTCGCAACTTTAATAAAGTTATTAACCTCTATCCCGCTGGTCCCCGGACCCCATTGTAACTAAATAAATGTATTAAGCCCTAAACCCCTGGCCTCCCGCATCACTACCACTTACTAAACCTATTAACCCTTAAACCGCCAGCCCCCCGGCCATAAACTAAATTAAACTATTAACCCCTTAACCTAACAACCCGCTAACTTTACATTAAAATTACAACATCCCTATCTTATAATAAATTTAAACTTACCTTTAGAATTAAATTAAACTATATTAAACTATTAATTAACCTACCCTAACTATTATACTAAAATTATAAATAAAAAAAACCCTAGCCTACAATAAACTATCAATGGCCCTTAAAAGGGCCTTTTGCGGGGCATTGCACTAAAGAAATCAGCTCTTTTACCTGTAAAAATAAATACAAACACCCCCCCAACAGTAAAACCCACCACCCGCACAATTAACCCCCCCAAATAAAAACCCTATATAAAAAACCTAAGCTCCCATTGCCCTGAAAAGGGCATTTGTATGGGCATTGCCCTTAAAAGGGCAGTTAGCTTTTTTACCTGCCTAGACCCTACTCTAAAAATAAAACCCACCAAAGAAACCATTAAATAACTCTAACACTAACCCCCGACGATCCACTTACAGTTCTTGAAGTTCTGCTTGAAGGATCCATCAAGCCGGCAAGAAGTCTTCATCCAGCCGGCGAAGTCTTCATCCATGCGGCCTCTTCTATCTTCATCCATACGCGAGGAGCGGGTCCATCCTGAAGACATCTGACGAGGAGCTCCTCTTCAATACGGTCTCCGCTGTAAACTGGATCTTGAATGCAAGTAGCGTCATCCAAGATGGCGTCCCTTACATTCCTATTGGCTGAAAGGTTCAGATCATTCAATAGAATTAGAGCTGCTAAAATCCTATTTGCTGTTCCAATCAGCCAATAGGATTTAAGCAGTGCTCATCCTATTGGCTGTTCCAATCAGCCAATAGGATTGAGCTCTCATCCTATTGGCTGTATCGGCTGATTGGAACAGCCAATAGGATGAGATCTGCTCAAATCCTATTGGCTGATTGAAACAGCCAATAGGATTTTAGCTTCTCTAATCCTATTGGCTGATTGGAACCTTTCAGCCAATAGGAATGCAAAGGACGCCATCTTGGATGACGTCACTTGAATTAAAGATCCAGTTTACGGTGAAGAGGAGCTCCTCGTCAGATGTCTTCAGGATGGACCCGCACTGCACCGGATGTCTTCAGGATGGACCCACTCCGCTCTGGATGGATGAAGATAGAAGAGTCTGCATGGATGAAGACTTCACCGGCTGGATGAAGATGGAAGAGGCCGTCCGGATGAAGACTGGATGGATCCTTCAAGCGGAACTTCAAGAACTGCCCTTTTAAGGGCAATGCCCATACAAATGCCCTTTTCAGGGCAATGGGGAGCTTAGGTTTTTTTAGATAGGGTTTTTATTTGGGGGGTTGGTTGTGTGGGTGGTGGGTTTTACTGTTGGGGGGGTGTTTGTATTTTTCTTTACAGGTAAACGAGCTTATTTATTTGGGCCATTGGTAGTTTATTATAGGCTAGGGTTTTTTTATTTTAGGGGGGCTTTTTTATTTTGATAGGGCTATTAGATTAGGTGTACATATTTTTTATTTTTGATACTGTGGATTTTTTTTGTAACAGTGTTTTTTTATTTTTTGGAACTTAGTGTTTTTTTTTGTAATTTAGTAATTTTTAATTGTAGATTTAAATAATTTGAGTAGGGTTAGGGTTTTTTAATATGTAATTTAGTTAATTTAATTGGTAGTTTAATGTAATTTTAGTATAATAGTTAGGGTAGGTTAATTAATAGTTTAATATAGTTTAATTTAATTCTACAGGTAAGTTTTAAATTATTATAGGATAGGGATGTTGTAATTTTAATATAAAGTTAGCGGGTTGTTAGGTTTAGGGGTTAATAGCTTAATTTAGTTTATGGCGATGTGGGGGGCTGGCGGTTTAGGGGTTAATAGGTTTAGTTAATGGTAGTGATGTGGGAGGCCAGGGGTTTAGGGGTTAATACATGTATTTAGTTGCGGTGGGGTTCAGTAGCGGCAGCATAAGGGTTAATAACTTTTGTAAAGTTACGGCGGGGTCCTGGAGCTGTGGCATAGGGGTTTATAATTTTATTTAGGTTGTGGCAATGTCGGGGCAGCAGATTAGGGGTGTTTAGACTCGGGGCTTATGTTAAGGTGTTAGGTGTAAACGTTACTGGTTTTCTACCATAGAAATCAATGGAATATCTGGCAGCATCGAACATAAGCTTTCGCTGCTTTCAGACTCCCATTGATTCCTATGGCATCCGCGCCTCCAGGGTGGAGGATTGAAAACCAGGTACGCTGGGCCAGAATAGCGGCGAGCCTACCTGTTAGAAATTTGTTAACTTGCAAAAGGTGTCAGATAGTGCCAACTTTGTATTCGGAACATCTGCAATGACGTAAGCATCGATCTGTGTCGGATTGAGACCGGCGGACTGTATATTACATCACAAATTTAAACTTTTGCCGGTCTGTAGGCTTTGATAACTAGGTTGAATCAAGCTTGCCATAATTACACTGCGGAATTCCAGCGTATTTGCGGTTGACGGCTTGATAAATATCCCCCAAAGAATGAAAGATCCTTGCCTAAAAACTTATGAAACTAGAGAAAAACTGGAAAGAGATGGTAAGAATACTCTATAAATCCATAAAATTCATAAAATTTATAAGGAAGAGTTAATATTTTTATGGGTGGCAAAACTGCCAGAACTAGCACAATCTAGAGAACATTATTGAACTGAAGAATATTAAATAGTGCAGATATAAATTAGAACACAAGAGGTGCTATAATTATACTGATTCTCATGTTTACCTGTCTGTAAACTGCAAAATGTGTGTAGAAACAGAAAGTCCATACCTACTGACTAAAAGGATAGACAGAGCATGTATATATGTTAAAATGAATATGTGTATCAACCTCATAGGTTAGCATCTCCAAATGGGGATAGTGATTGTCAAGAAACTGCATCTGTAGAGTAAAATGTATTCATGGTGGTTAAAGTATAGCTTAAAAGGCGTATGACCTATGTTCACAATACAGGGAGTGCAGAATTATTAGGCAAGTTGTATTTTTGAGGATTAATTTTATTATTGAACAACAACCATGTTCTCAATGAACCCAAAAAACTCATTAATATCAAAGCTGAATAGTTTTGGAAGTAGTTTTTAGTTTGTTTTTAGTTATAGCTATTATAGGGGGATATCTGTGTGTGCAGGTGACTATTACTGTGCATAATTATTAGGCAACTTAACAAAAAACAAATATTTACCCATTTCAATTATTTATTTTTACCAGTGAAACCAATATAACATCTCAACATTCACAAATATACATTTCTGACATTCAAAAACAAAACAAAAACAAATCAGTGACCAATATAGCCACCTTTCTTTGCAAGGACACTCAAAAGCCTGCCATCCATGGATTCTGTCAGTGTTTTGATCTGTTCACCATCAACATTGCGTGCAGCAGCAACCACAGCCTCCCAGACACTGTTCAGAGAGGTGTACTGTTTTCCCTCCTTGTAAATCTCACATTTGATGATGGACCACAGGCAGACATCTTCCTGTACCACTGCTTGAAGAAGGTGTCTTCCAGAAACTGGCAGTAGGACTGGGAGTTGAGCTTGACTCCATCCTCACCCCAAAAAGGCCCCACAAGCTCATCTTTGATGATACCAGCCCAAACCAGTACTCCACCTCCACCTTGCTGGCGTCTGAGTTGGACTGGAGCTCTCTGCCCTTTACCAATCCAGCCACGGGCCCATCCATCTGGCCCATCAAGACTCACTCTCATTTCATCAGTCCATAAAACCTTAGAAAAATCAGTCTTGAGATATTTCTTGGCCCAGTCTTGACGTTTCAGCTTGTGTGTCTTGTTCAGTGGTGGTCGTCTTTCAGCCTTTCTTACCTTGGCCATGTCTCTGAGTATTGCACACCTTGTGCTTTTGGGCACCCCAGTGATGTTGCAGCTCTGAAATATGGCCAAACTGGTGGCAAGTGGCATCTTGGCAGCTGCACGCTTGACTTTTCTCAGTTCATGGGCAGTTATTTTGCACCTTGGTTTTTCCACACGCTTCTTGTGACCCTGTTGACTATTTTGAATGAAACGCTTGATTGTTCGATGATCACGCTTCAGAAGCTTTGCAATTTTAAGAGTGCTGCATCCCTCTGCAAGATATCTCACTATTTTTTACTTTTCTGAGCCTGTCAAGTCCTTCTTTTGACCCATTTTGCCAAAGGAAAGGAAGTTGCCTAATAATTATGCACACCTGATATAGGGTGTTGATGTCATTAGACCACACCCCTTCTCATTACAGAGATGCACATCACCTAATATGCTTAATTGGTAGTAGGCTTTCGAGCCTATACAGCTTGGAGTAAGACAACATGCATAAAGAGGATGATGTGGTCAAAATACTCATTTGCCTAATAATTCTGCACTCACTGTATACTTAGTAGATTCTGTCCTGTAATGTTGTTATAAACTTTTCTTTTCACACTCTCAGGATACATACCTAATGATTACATAAATGCTTGTAAATCAAGGTCTATGTTGAGTCCTTTAGGTTGAGAAACATTAAGGGTGTTAAGTTCATGTATCCAATATGTTTCGCGCTGGCGTAAGGTTCTTAATCTATTGTTTGAACTATTTGGGGGGATCCAATCTACAGGGAGTGCAGAATTATTAGGCAAATGAGTATTTTGACCACTTCATCCTCTTTATGCATGTTGTCTTACTCCAAGCTGTATAGGCTCGAAAGCCTACTACCAATTAAACATATTAGGTGATGTGCATCTCTGTAATGAGAAGGGGTGTGGTCTAATGACATCAACACCCTATATCAGGTGTGCATAATTATTAGGCAACTTCCTTTCCTTTGGCAAAATGGGTCAAAAGAAGGACTTGACAGGCTCAGAAAAGTAAAAAATAGTGAGATATCTTGCAGAGGGATGCAGCACTCTTAAAATTGCAAAGCTTCTGAAGCGTGATCATCGAACAATCAAGCGTTTCATTCAAAATAGTCAACAGGGTCGCAAGAAGCGTGTGGAAAAACCAAGGCGCAAAATAACTGCCCATGAACTGAGAAAAGTCAAGCGTGCAGCTGCCAAGATGCCACTTGCCACCAGTTTGGCCATATTTCAGAGCTGCAACATCACTGGAGTGCCCAAAAGCACAAGGTGTGCAATACTCAGAGACATGGCCAAGGTAAGAAAGGCTGAAAGACGACCACCACTGAACAAGACACACAAGCTGAAACGTCAAGACTGGGCCAAGAAATATCTCAAGACTGATTTTTCTAAGGTTTTATGGACTGATGAAATGAGAGTGAGTCTTGATGGGCCAGATGGATGGGCCCGTGGCTGGATTGGTAAAGGGCAGAGAGCTCCAGTCCAACTCAGACGCCAGCAAGGTGGAGGTGGAGTACTGGTTTGGGCTGGTATCATCAAAGATGAGCTTGTGGGGCCTTTTCGGGTTGAGGATGGAGTCAAGCTCAACTCCCAGTCCTACTGCCAGTTTCTGGAAGACACCTTCTTCAAGCAGTGGTACAGGAAGAAGTCTGCATCCTTCAAGAAAAACATGATTTTCATGCAGGACAATGCTCCATCACACGCGTCCAAGTACTCCACAGCGTGGCTGGCAAGAAAGGGTATAAAAGAAGAAAATCTAATGACATGGCCTCCTTGTTCACCTAATCTGAACCCCATTGAGAACCTGTGGTCCATCATCAAATGTGAGATTTACAAGGAGGGAAAACAGTACACCTCTCTGAACAGTGTCTGGGAGGCTGTGGTTGCTGCTGCACGCAATGTTGATGGTGAACAGATCAAAACACTGACAGAATCCATGGATGGCAGGCTTTTGAGTGTCCTTGCAAAGAAAGGTGGCTATATTGGTCACTGATTTGTTTTGGTTTTGTTTTTGAATGTCAGAAATGTATATTTGTGAATGTTGAGATGTTATATTGGTTTCACTGGTAAAAATAAATAATTGAAATGGGTATATATTTGTTTTTTGTTAAGTTGCCTAATAATTATGCACAGTAATAGTCACCTGCACACACAGATATCCCCCTAAAATAGCTATAACTAAAAACAAACTAAAAACTACTTCCAAAACTATTCAGCTTTGATATTAATGAGTTTTTTGGGTTCATTGAGAACATGGTTGTTGTTCAATAATAAAATTAATCCTCAAAAATACAACTTGCCTAATAATTCTGCACTCCCTGTATAGTTTAAATCTTTAAATCATTAGAACTGGAATTATGAAAAGAATTAAAATGATCGGGTACACTGTGGGTTTCGATTTTGTTTTTAATTTTATTACAATGTTCACCAAATCTAGTTTTCATCATTCTTTTGGTTCTCCCAATGTAAAAACAATTACATGGACAGATCAAAAGATATACTACAAAAGTAGACTTACATGAGTATTTATATTCGTTTTTTTTGGTGCCATCTATATTCTGAAAGGTATCCCCTTTTATGATTGAACTACACATAGTGCAACTACTATGTCCACATGGCCATGTCCCATTGGCTCTACTGAGCCAATGAGAATGGTCAGTGGTACTGGACCTGGTGTTTGGTCTCAAATTTGATGGAGAGTTGATTCAGAACAGTCTAGTTAGTTTACAAGAGGCAGCTAATGCAACTAATGTTAGAGAAGCACACCTGAATATTCAGCATCAGGTTTATCTTAAACCATCACATTTACATAGATGGAATGCAGATAGATCAGACAAATGTAGTAAATGTCAATGTCCTTCTGCTGAGATGTTGCACTATTTCTGGCATTGTCCTAAAATTAAACAATTCTGGATGAGGATAAACTATTGGATACAGAAAATAGTATCTGAAAATATACAAATATAATTACAAACAGTCATATTTCTGCTGCCAAAGAACAATAGATATAGAAATAGAGAATTTATTAACTTTTCAATTTTTATAGGAAGGAGTCTAATTCTCAAGAAATGGATTGAAAGGAAGAGCCCAACTATTGCAGAATTTTGTAATAATGAATATAATTATATGATTATCGAACAATGTGCGGTAGATTCGGATAAAGAAAATGAGCTGATTTAATTAAAGTATATCCAGAGAATCTTCAAAAAAAATTAATATGGCCATTTCATTATTCTGTGTATGTTAGTGAAATGATGCTGAGGGGTGAAATATCTGCAAATATTATCAATACAAGGTAGAGGTTAAGATGGGGATGGATAGATGAAGAGAGTGGAGAAGGGTTATTTAAGATCTCGTCCTTTCTAATGTTGTTGGTAAATTTCAGATTCATAGAGTTGCTATTGAGGAAATCTATAAAGCCTTTGACTACACTTTCGCCCCCTCTCCACACAATGATAATATCATCTATGTATCTAAAGTAAGAAACTAAATGGTCACTAAACGGATTGTTGTGCCAAATATACTTCTTTTCAAAACAATCCATATACAGATTGGCGTATGATGGGGCAAAAGTGGTCCCCATCGCAGTATATTGCATATGTAGATAAAATTGTGGTTCAAACTGAAAATAATTATGCTGAAGTATAAATTCTATATATGTCAAAATAAATCTAATTTGTGTAAGTGGAAGTTGGCTGAATGCCATACTTTCTTCAATAGCCTCAATCCCTAAATTATTAGTTTTGTGACTACAGTATTTGATTTTAATGTCTTGTACGTTTGTATTTTATTGCGCTTTTATTACCCATTATTAAATACATTTACTCGTAGAGTGGCTTTGCGCTCTTCTCTTTCTTCTTACTGTTTCCTTGTATCTAAGCCTTTGCAGACAGCCCCCTTATTTCAGTTCTTTTGACAGACTTGCATTTTAGCCAATCAGTGCTGACTCCTAGGTAACTTCACGTGTGTGAGCTCAATGTTATCTATATGACACTCATGAACTAACACCCTCTAGTGGTGAAAACAGTCAAAATGCACTCAGATTAGTGGCGGCCTTCAAGGTCTAAGAAATTAGCATATGATCCTACCTAGGTTTAACTTTCAACTCAGAATATCAAGAGAACAAAGCAAAATTAGTGATAAAAGTAAAATGGAAAGTTATTTAAAATGGCATGCCCTATTTGAATAATGAAAGTTTATTTTGGACTTGACTGTGTTTTAAATACATTTCTTACCTCTATGATTACCGGTATCCTAGCCTCTGCAGACCCTGCCCCTTATCTCTGTGCTTTTTACAATCTTGCATTTTAGCCTGTCAGTGCCGGTTCTTGCATAGCCATTATAATTTTTTATGAGAGTGACCACAATGTTATCTCTATGGCGCAAATGAACTAGCACTGTCTAGCTGTTGTGCAAGAATTAGAAAGCACTGAGATAATGGGCAGCCTGCTAAGGTTTAGAAACAGACAAACTTATAGGCTATACACTTATAGTAAAGGCGTTATCTAACTTTTTAAACAATAAAAAAAAACAAGTAGACTGTCCCTCTAATGATTATGATTTCCTTTAATATCTTAAATGGATAATCATTTTTTTTTTATCTCTACACAGTTTATTTAAGCAATTAAACACTACATTGAAAAAAAATATTTGAATTCTAAAATAAATGTATTAGGAGATGAAGCCTATTACTCACAAGAAGTTTGGCCATGCGGACAATGAACTTTAGTGCAACAATGGTACTTGTCAGGGCCAACACTCTAACACAGCCAAATACATGAACACACTGAATATGCAGTTCACACCCATTGTGAAGCCAGGATAGTTATATGGTAAGGGGAGCAGGGGCAATGGGACATAGCTCTAAATCTTAAATAACCCCCCAAAATGCTGGATGGCTCTGAATACCACTGACAAAATGTAACCACTGCTTTTATGTAAGAACTGTATTACACAAGCTTCCAATAAGTGGTTATTGTGGTGTTTTCAAATTGATTGAAATTACTTTTAATCTGAAATCACACAGAAAGCCACAAATGATTATATGAACGAACACAAACACACAGGACATTGATTAAAAGAGGGGGAAAAAATAACAATTGGGTTGATTGCAATCCTTTAGAAAAGTTTATAAAATTATTTATTTACAATAATTCCCATTTACTTTAATGGTGTATTTTATAGAAAAAAACATTAGATTAGCTGTTTTAAAGGATTTTGATTAACTACTTCTTTAGAGCAATTAATGGACTATATTCTACTCTAAACTAGTTAATTGACACTACTCTATTTATTTAGTGGGTGAATGTTCTGATGATGCTTCAAATCCTCCTTCTCATTTTCAGGAAACACCCTACTGTCACTTCAACCTTCACGTCTTAATTTTTTAAAGCTTTAGACCTGTCAGGGGCAGCTGGCAAAAAACAAAATCAAACATAATGTTAACATATTATATAAATCAAAAGAGGAAATTAAAAATAGTGTAAGTAACTATAGAAAAAGTTGCTAGAACTTTTAAAAATAAAGCTACAAATCTGCATCTCATCTCATGTCACTCTCCCTCTTGCTCATACTAGCTACTGGTGACATCTCCCCTAATCCTGGTCCCCCACAACTTCCTTGCCCTGAACACCCATGTGTGCCCTTCAATAAACTTCAAAAGCGAAACTCTGGTAACCTTATTCTTCTTGCATATTGCAATAACCACCCCCCTTCACTTGTGCACTATGGGACTCTTGCTCTGTTTGCAACAAGCTCACTTCTATCCATGATGTCTTTATCTAAAACTCTCTCAATCTCTCTCACAGAAACCTGGTTCTCTCCTTCAGACACAGCTTCCTCTGCCGCACTGTAACATGGGGGTCTCCACTTCAGCCACACTCCTAGGTCTGATAATAGACAAGGAGGTGGTGTTGGTATTTTACTTTCCTCTCATTTCACCTTTCAACAAATACAGCCCTTCTCTTCCCTCACATTTTCTTAATTCGAAAAACACATGATTCGCTTATTCTCTCCACTCTCTATAAGTGTTGCAGTCATATACCGCCTCCTGGCTCCTCAGCTCTATTTCTAGATCACTTTGCTGCCTGGCTACCTTATTTCCTTTCCTCAGATACCCCTGCCCTCATTCTTGGCGACTTCAACCTTTCTGTTAATAATCCCACTGTCTCCTCTGCATAACAGCTTCTGCAACTCACTTCCTCTTTTGGCCTGTCACAATGGACTAACTCTCCCACTCACAAAGATGGTCACTTAAACTTCCTCAAAAAAATATTCTCTCTTGATCCAACCTCCCCATCCAACTACTGCCCTATTTCCCTACTCCCTCTTGCCTCAAAGCTTCTTGAAAAGCTAGTATATGCACATCTATCCCATTTCCTTACATTAAACTCCCTCCTTGACCCACTGCAATCTGGATTTCACCCCCTACACTCCACAGAGACAGCAATTGTTAAGGTTACCAGCGACCTACTTACTGCAAAATCCAAAGGTCACTTCTCTCTACTTATCCTCCTTGATCTGTCTGCAGCCTTGGATACTGTCAACCACCTTCTTTTGTTCCAAACCTTCCATTCCTTCAGCATCTGCGACACAGCTCTCTTGTGGTTCTATTCCTATCTATCTATCCTCTGCCCCGTTGCCTCTTTCTGTTGAGGTACCGCAAGGTACTGTCCTCGGTCCCCTCCTCTTTTCAATCTACATGTCCTCATTAGATTCCTTAATAGTGTCCCACGGGTTTCATTATCATTTGTAAGCCGATGACACACAAAACTACCTCTCTGCATTAGAACTATCTCCTTTCTTTCTAACCCGTGTCACTAACTGTCTCTCTCATATCTCATCTTGGATGTCCTCTCACTAACTCAAGCTAAATCTATCCAAAACTGAGCTCCTTATTTTCCCCCCTTCTTGCAAAATCCCCACCCCCCATTTCTCTATAACTGTTGATAACTCCATCATTAACCCAACCCCAAATGCCTGATGTCTTGGGATTACACTCCTCACATTCAGTCCTTGGCTAAAACCTTCCCCTTCTGCCTTAAAAACATATCTAAAATTAGAAATTTCCTTTAACAAGGCACAACTAATATTTTAATCCACTCTCTCATCCTTTCCCATCTCAACTACTCCAACTCCATCCTCTCTGGTCTACCCAGCTGCTGCCTAGCTCCTTTACAATCCATAATGAATGACTATGCCAGGTTCATCTTCCTTACACGTCACTCTTCATCTGCTGCACCTCTCTGCCAATCCCTTCACTGGCTTCCCCTTGCCTCCAGGATTAAACACACAATTCTCACTCTGACACACAAAGCCCTCAACTGCACTGCTCCCCCCTACATCTCAAACCTTGTCTCCAGATACTCTCCCTCCCATCCCCTTCGCTCCGCTCATGATCTCCTACTCTCCTCCTCTCTTGTTACCTCCTCACATTCCCGTTTACAAGATTTTTCCAGACTGGCTCCCACTCTCTGCCTCGCTCCACAAGACTCTCCCCTAGTTTTGAAAGCTTCAAACACTCCATGAAGACTCTACTATTCAGGGATGCATACATCCTACACTAACATTCCTATCTCTACTGCTATCCCCTTAAACCCCATAGTATGCAAGTCTACGAGCCCAGCTGTTTGTAGTTCACATTCTTAAGAGCCGACTACAACAGTGCAACTCTCGGCAGGGCCCTGTACCCACTTGACCACTGTAAATGTTATCTTGTATACCACCTATGTTCATAGCACTGCAGAATCTGTTGGGGCTCTACAAATACCTGATAATTATAGTAATAATAATATTAATAATAAAAGCTGGTGCAGATAATTAACGTTTAACTCAATGAAGATATATTATCCTTCTAGCTACTAAGCAGCATTTTAACCTATTATCTTGTTATGTCGTGCACCACCTCCTTGGCAGAAAGCCAAAGATACAATTTAGCAACAAATAATCCTATTCTACACCCTTGGTTATTCCACATCAACATACCTGTCCTCAGATAAATTGTTTACTTACCTCTCTCTGTATATTCAATAACTTCTATGTGTTCCACCCCTTGTCTGTTTCACTGATACACAAAATGTATCACAACTTCTTATTAATAATATGCAATCTGCTAGGGGAAGCCACTTGGACAATTACAACTTCCTATAGGAAAAGAGGTTTGTGCAATTAAAATAATAATTTTATCTCTATGTATCTGGGGTTTGCACATTACATTTTTTTGATAGTGCATATGTCTACTTTTCAAACAAAGAGGACATTTTCTTGTTGATAGCTAATGACAAATTTGTTTTGTAAGCTCTTAAATACCTTATTTAATTAATATTCATTCATTATTTATTTGCATGCATTGGCTGTCAAATACATGTGCAAAGTGTTTATATCATAATTAGGGCTGGGTAATTTTAACCTGTGCGTTCTACATACTATGCACTGATTGGTTAGTGCATTAACACCTGTTTCTAATTGGCCACAACTAATGAGACCAGAAACATTTATTGTACCAGGTGGTTTCATGATTAGCATTGTCATGTAATTGTTGCATTGTTTACAATGCAACCATTACATCACAATGCTTAAATAGTAAACCATCAAAACATCTGGTAAAATCAATGTATCTGGTCTGATATACAGGATTTTAAATGTTGCAGTCTTGTTCACTCATAGTTTACAAAAGAAACTGCAACCTTTGCTTTCTCAAGGCCTGTATGTCAATTAAGAGATTACCTATATTGGAGAAACAGGACCAGCATTCACTTTATCCTTGATATTCCAAACAAAATCAAGATGGTGCACACCAGGGGGACCTCCCTTTCCAGAGTCCAGTAATAAGTAGCATAAAACAACACACCGGTGGCACTCAAAATATGGCAACAGTGCCTTTATTTAACAGAGCAACGTTTCGGAGCTCCTGCTCCTTTATCAAGCTCTCAAGAGATTACCTATAATTCTATCTGCAAACTTGTTAACTGATACATTTAAATATTACCCTGTTGTCCTTACAAGATATGATTTAAAGTGCTTACTAGTCTTATATATGTGCAAAATGAAAGTATGTGCAGTAGTTCTGTGTTGATTGCAAATTGACAACATATGTTGAGATCAAAGGCAATTATTTGGTGAGGAAACCATTGGTGAGTTGTACAAACTGTATCTGAATTTCTGAATGTGTGTGTGTATTTGTAATTGCTTACAATATTTCAATGGCCATATGGTCATGTTTGGGTTAACAGTAGGAAAGTTTCTCATGAACTTAGCTTGCCATTTTTATCTCTAGTTGAAATGATCTTCTGTCACTAAGATTTTAACAGATAAATGTACGGTGGTTGATGGAAACAGATTTTATCTTATCCTTGAGGGTATGGATGAGTTACAAAGTATATAATATTTTCTCCAATGGCAGGAACTCATCATCTCTAAAGTTTCATCATTGACACCCGTGCCCTTCATTTTTGTCAAGCTTTTGACTGTTCTCTTACTCTCAATTGCTACCATGGGAAAAGATTTTCCATGAGCTCTGCCTTCTTAGAACTTCTTAGACACATGTAAAAAACTTAAGACAGCACTTATCATCTTTACTGTTCAACATGATTTCCTTGGTAAGACAGTTCTTGGTTCAGAATGTTCTGAGGAAAAAGAAGCAAATCATTAACTATTTTTATACCAGGAAAGACTTGATTTTATATTGAAAAGTTGGTGCCAAAACGATATTGATCAAAATATTTGCATTTGAAAGAAATTCCACATTTAAAAAGTCAGCACAGATCTAACAAAGATTTGGGTTTAACCTATTGGATGCCAGAAAGTGACTTGTAACCTTTTTGTGCATCCAAGTGGTTCATTCTAATCCGGCCTAGGACTAACACATAAACATGGATTATAGACATGTACACAAGCAACATGTTCATCTGAATCTTTCATTCTTCTTTAGTGCAGGCATTGGAAGCCATTGTGCTAAGACTCAGGTTAGCATGGCTGGGGCTCTGTGATGAAGAGGACTATGTTACCATGGCTCTCCAGCATGTTTAGGTAAGAATTTTTAACTATTTAAAGGAAACCAATGAATAATGTTGAATTCTGTATTATTCCTTCATTTTCTTTAAATTCTGTGCTGCATTCTGCATTAAAACAAGATGTATATTCGTGTTTCCAAATGAATGCACGTCTAATTTTACAGCTGCCTAACCTTGAATATAGCCAAATATAACCTTTAGATAAAGGGATAATTAACACTAAATAAACCATTGCTTGAATGATGTATTCCGAGCAAAGATTAGACTGAGAATAATTTGTACACGTATTTTTAACAATTATATTAGTTGTTTAAAAATTAAAAAAAAGAAGGATATAGTTAATGCCCATAAAGCAGTGGGTGCTGCCTATTGCAATTAAGGTTACCTTTTTTGCTAAAGGCCAATTAGGAATGGTTATAAATGGCTTACTAGAGTGTGCAACCAATAACCGTGTGTGTATAGCTGTGTCTGCACTTCCGTATTTAACATGAATTGAAAAGCCCATAATCACCTAGATTACGAGTTATGTGCTAAACAGGGTGCGAAACTAACGGAAAAAAAATTACATTATTTCAACCTCCATAGCGCTGCCATTACGAGTTACTATAGGCCTCCTTGTGCATGCGATTAGGTGGCATTAAGCTCCATACCGCACAAAATCCAAGGGCTGCTTTGATGTGCTCGTGCATGCTTTCCCCCATAGATATTAATGAGAAGTGAGTGTTAACACCTGACGTACGGAATGAAAATGATCCGTAACGCAACCCCATTGATGTCTATGGGGGGAAAAAAGTAACGTTTAAACCTAACACCCTACCATAAACCCAAAGTCAAAACACCCCTAATCCGCCACCCGTGACATCACCGCCACCTAAATAAAGTTATTAACCCCTAATATGCTGCTCCTTACATCGCCACCACTATAATAAAGCTATTAACCGCTATTCCGCCACTCCCCGACATCACTGAAACTACAATAAAGTTATTAACCCTTATTCCACCGCTCCCCAACATCACCGACACTATAATAAAGTTATTAACCCCCAAACCTCTGGCCTCCCACATCTCCACAACTAAATAAACCTATTAACCCCTAAACCTCCGTCCTCCCACATCTCCGCCACTAAATAAACCTATTAACCCCTAAACCGCCTGCCCCCCCACAACGCAAAACACTAAATTAAGCTATTAACCCCTAAACCTAACACCCCCCTAACTTTAAATTAAAATTACAATATAACTATCTTAAAATAAATAAAAACTTACCTGTGAAATAAAAATAAACCTAACATTAAACTATAAATTAACCTAATCTTACTATTCAAATAAAATAAAAAAAGACTACCAATTAAAAATACTAAATTTAAAATTAAAAAAAACCTAACACTACGAAAAAAAAAATACAAAAAATAAACACTAAATTACGAAAAATAAAAACCACTAAGCTTACCAAATATAATAAACAAAATAATCAAAAATAAAAACAATTACACCTAATCTAATAGCCCTATAAAAATAAAAAGCCCCCCCTCTAGCCTACAATAAACTACCAACAGCCCTTAAAAGGTCATTTTTTAGGGCATTGCCCTAAGTTAAATAGCTCTTTTATCTGTAAAAAAAATAAAAAATACAAAGCCCCCCAACAGTAAAACCCACCACCCAACCGACCCCCCAAAATAAAAAACCTAAGCTACCCATTGCCCCTAAAGGGGCATTTGTATGGGCATTGCCCTTAAAAGGGCATTCCATTCTGTTACTGCCCTTAAAAGGGCATTCAGCTCTTTTTAAAAAGTCCAAACCCTAATTTAAAAAAAAACACCCCAAAAAATTAAAAAAATACTTAACACTAACCCCAGAATATCTACTCACGGTTCCTAAAGTCCGTACATCCAGGCCGTGAGAAGCCTTCATCCAGACGGCAACATCTTCATCCATTGCGGGGGGCATCTTCTATCTTCATCCCGGCGGTGTGGAGCGGCGAAGACATCCAGCTCAGAGTGTCCTCTTCATACAGTCCCCGCCATACACTGAAGCTTCAATGCAAGATAGTCATTTCACAATGGCATACATTGCATTCCTATTGGCTGATTTGATTCTTCAAATCAGCCAATAGAATGAGAGCTACTGAAATTCCCATGCTGCCGGGATGAAGATAGAAGACGCCCCCGCGATGGATGAACATGTTGCCACCTGGATGAAGATTTCTTGCCTTCTAGATGTCCGGACTTCAGCAACCGTGAGTTGATATTCTGGGGTTAGTGTTAGGTATTTGTTTTATTTTTTGGGGTGAGGTTTTTTTTAGATTAGGGCTTTGGGCTTTTGAAAAAGAGCTAAATGCCCTTTTAAGGGCAATG
The DNA here is from genome assembly GCF_027579735.1 of Bombina bombina. Classification (NCBI taxonomy): domain Eukaryota; kingdom Metazoa; phylum Chordata; class Amphibia; order Anura; family Bombinatoridae; genus Bombina; species Bombina bombina. The sequence continues at coordinate 43,926,773 of NC_069507.1, read as the reverse complement.
AAACAGAGCTGAATGCCCTTTTAAGGGCAATGCCCATACAAATGCCCCTTTAGGGACAATCGGTAGCTTAGATTTTTTTTAGTTAGTTTTTTTTTATTTTGTGGGGTTGGTTGGGTGGTGGCTTTTACTGTTGGGGGGACTTTGTATTTTTTTTTTACAGGTAATAGAGCTGTTTAACTTAGGGCAATGCCCTACAAAATGCCATTTTAAGGGCTATTGGTAGTTTATTGTAGGCTAGGGGGTGTTTTTATTTTGGGGGGGGGTTAATTTCTATAGGGCTTTTAGATTAAGTGTAATTGTTTTTATTTTTGACAATTTCATTTATTATTTTTTGTAAGCTTAGTGTTTTTTAGTTTTCTTAATTTAGTGTTTATTATTTTTTGTAATTTTAGATTTTTTTTAATTTTTTCGTAGTGTTAGGGTTTTTTACATTTGTAATTTAGTATTTTTAATTGGTATTTTTTTTTTATTAGAATAGTAAGGTTAGGTTAATTTATAATTTAATGTTAGGTTTATTTTTATTTCACAGGTAAGTTTTTATTTATTTAAATATAGTTATATTGTAATTTTTATTTAAAGTTAGGGGGTGTTAGGTTTAGGGGTTAGTAGTTTAATTTAGTGTTTTGCGTTGTGGGGGCAGGTGGTTTAGGGGTTAATAGGTTTATTTAGTGGCAGAGATGTGGGAGGCTGGAGGTTTAAGGGTTAATAGCTTTATTATAGTGGTGGTGATGTCAGGGAGCTGCGGAATAGGGGTTAATACTTTTTATTAGTGCCTGCAAAGTTGGGAGCGGCAGATTAATGGTTAATACATTTATTTAATCATCGTGATGTGGGTGGGCGGCAGATTAGGGGTTAATAGGTTTAACATAGTGTTTGCAAAGTGGGAGGGCGGTGGTTTAGGGGTTAATAGGTAGTTTATGGGTGTTAGTGTACTTTGTAACAGTTTAGTTATGTTTTGTGAAACATTTTTTGTGTTGCAAAACTCATAACTACTGCTCTCAGATGGCGGTATGGATTGTGTCAGTATAGAGCATAATGCAAGCTTTTTAGCCTCGCCGCACAACTTTTAATACCGGCGCTATGATAATCCCGTAATTTTTTTGAGTGCGGGATGGACGTTGCGTTACAGGCTAAAATGCTTACGGTATAGCTATACCAACACAACTCGCAATAGCTGCATTACTGCTTTTGCGCTGAAGTTGCCATTTCTTCACCGTTAAAAGCCGTAACGCAAAACTCGTAATCTAGGTGAATATTCGGAATCAAATTACATAAAAGGAGAACAAAATAAATAATGAAAGTATATTGCAAAGTTGTTTTACTACATGTAATTAAACCATTTATACTAATATCCTGAGGTGTTTAATGTCACTTTAAATATCTATAAACACATTGCAATGGCAAGACTTTTAGTTAGTGTCATGAGATACAGGACACAGCATAGAAGGTACAACGCTATTTTATTGCAGATCATAGAAGTATACAGCTTGTACACCACATCTAACTTGGTAACTGCGAGATAGGCAATCCATTCCCTAAACCACGCCCCCATCCGGTGACGTCACTTCCCACTCTCATCACATCTTCCCCCTTTTCAAAGGACAAAGCATAATTTTTTTTTCTTTTTGAATACATCATATAACAAGGTATACAAGAAGCATACAGAAATAGTTTTGTTTAGTATACAACAAATAACAAGTTAAAGAGGATTTACATAAACAACATGAAATACAATCCTGATTTGAACATCCGGGTAGATTACCCTAGTCCACAGTGACCATGGGATTATTCTGCCCATTCTTCTGGTCACTGCTCTAACTAGTGCTAATTCCGATATCGGGCTGGAAGTTTCACAACCCTTCCACTTGATGTCATTTTACATGAACTTTCCTCTGATACAGAAGAAGGTGATTGAGAGTCTACTGGAATCAAAGAAGTATCCCTGCTGTGATCTTGCTGAGGGGAAGGCACCCTTCTTTAAACAGGGGATCCCACTGGAAGTGGTACTGAGGCATCCAGTCCCAAACTCTCAGGTACTGGCTGAAGATATTTTTGATTTTGACGTGTGACTGTCCCTCCATCAGTAAGGACTACATAAGACCTTGGTTCTGGAGAGCATCCAATTACCGAAGCAGGTGTCTTCCATTCCTTCTCATCATCCAGTTTAACTCTGACACTTTGCCCCACATTCAGCTCTTGCAAGTAGAAGAATCAATAGCCCCTTTTAGCCTCTTCATCCCTCCTATGGACCTCGTCCCGAGGAACAGAGCTAGTTGGCTGGAAGACAACCAAAGAGGGTAAAGTGGTGCAAATCTGACGTCCTAGCATCAGCTGTGCTGGGCTAAAACCTGCCGCTTGAATGGGAGTCGCCCTATAGGACAAGAGGGCTAGGTACGGCTCAGATTGCTTCAAAATGTACTTTGTTGTTTGAACTGCCCTTTCAGCCATTTCATTGGCCTGTGGGTAATGTGGACTCTATGTAGAATGGACAAAAAAAGGACTGAACCCGGTGGAAGCAAACTGCATTCCGTTATCACTCACTAACTCCATTGGTATGCCCCACCGGGTGAACAAACTCTTGAGACGAGTGATAACGGATTGACTTGTAATCTCATTCAAGGGTGCATTCTCCAAATACTTGGAATAGTAGTCAATCATGACTAGGTACTTTTTCCCGTGCAGTTCGCACAAATCATCAGCTATTTTCTGCCATGGGGCTGCAGGTAGCAGAGTAGAAATCAAGGGCTCCCTTCTCTGAGTAGGCCGGTGTTCCAGGCAAAAGGCACATTTTGCCACATGGCTTGCAATGTTGGAACTGATCCCAGGCCACCCTACTGCCGTAGCTGCCCTTTCTCTGCACTTTGTAATGCCCAAGTGGCCATCATGAATCCTGCTTGACATCTCCTGCCGCATGCTAACAGGAATAACAATGCGGTCCTGGAACAGCACCAACCTATCTAGTTCCATGAGCTGCGACCTTTCTGACTGGTAAGAACTTAAAGACATCCAGGCTGTCCGGCTCTCAGGCCAGCCTTTTTTATGTACTTAATAACTTCTTGAAGGTCAGTATCTAAATATGTCTCCTTTCTTATTTGCTCTAGCTTCCCTGACGAAATGGATTTGGATGTCACAACTGAATCTACATACACTTTCACATCTGATTCCATTGAAGATTCTTCAGCAGCAGCCAGTGGGAGCCTGGAAAGTGTATCTGCCACTACCAGTTGTTTCCCCGGCACATGCACTGCCTGACCGTTGAACCTGAGCAGCCTCATCAGAAGTCTCTGGCATCTTAGGGGTATTTTGTCAATATCATAGGAGTTGATTAGAGGGACTAACGGTTTATGGTCAGTCTCCAGACTAAATTTCTCTAAACCTACTAGGTAACGCTGGAAGCGCTCACAGGCCTAAACTGCAGCCAGGCACTCTTTCTCAATTTGGGCATATTTCGACTCAGCAGCCATCAGTGTATAGGAAAAGTAGGCGATGGGCTGTAGTTTTTTCTCATTCAACTGCAGGAGGGCGGCCCCTAGCCCAAAACTGCTCACATCAGCACTAACCACAGTCTATTGAGAAGGATTGTAGAACCCCAACACTGGGGCAGACCCCAGAAGGGACTTGACCAACACAAAAGATTCTTCCTGTGAAGGTCCCCAGACCCAGGCAACATCTTTCTTTAACAACTCTGTGATAGGGTGTAGTATTGTGGATAAATCTGGAAGGAACCTGCCCACATAATTCACAAGGCCCAATATTTGTCTCAGCTCATTTACATCAGAAGAACTTTTCACCTGTTCAATAGCAAGGATTTTATCAAGGTCCAGCTTGATGCCATCACCATTGATAATATGCCCAAAGTAACATAACTCAGCCTTCCTAAAATGGCATTTCTCCTTATTTAATTTCAGCCTGGACTCTCTTAAGGTCTGCAGCACATAGCTCAATCGCTGATCATGTTCTTCCAATGTAGACCCATACACCAAAATGTCGTCCATGACGACTGCCGTGCCCTTGTGGTCCCTTAGGAGAGAACTCATCTCTCTTTGAAAGATTTTAGGAGCAGAGGATATCCCAAAGGGGAGTCTGCAGAAGCAAAACCGAACTACCGGTGTAATGAAGGTAGTCAGTTTGCGGCGCTTTGGATCTAGAGGTATCTGCCAGAAGCCGCTGGAGTCATCCAGTGTAGAGAAGAACTTCGCCCCAGCCAATTTCGGAGCTATGTTTTCAAGTGTCGGCAGCACATATCTCTCTCTCTTCACCGCCTCATTCAGCCTTTTCAAGTCTACGCAGATGCGTACCTTCCCGTTTTTCTTCGCAACAGGCAAAATGGGGGCACACCAGTCAGTTGCTTCAACAACCTCTTCAATAACTCCCATATTCTTCATACGCAGAAGTTCCTTCTCCACTTGAGGCATGAGCGGGAACGGAATTCTATGGGGAGTGGTAATGCTGTATGGGACTGTGTCACCTTTAAGTGATATCAATCTTTATCTGAACCAGACCGTTCAACAACGGACCCTACAAAGGACACTTCTTGACCCTCCTGGTCACTATCCACCTGCATCTCCTTAATGTATTCAGTTTTACACGCCACTTCAAAATGGCCCATTCCGTTACATTTTCGACATCTTTTGTCTTTAGCAAGGCATACGACACTCTGATCATGGGTACGGTTACACTGCGTGCAGGGAACATGCTGCGCCCATCCACTTCTGGGCCTATTTGTTACCCTTGGTTTACCGCTCACACTGTGCCTTTCACTAGCAGTTCTCCTGAACTTCTGAACTTCATCCACAATACTCTCGGACCTCAGATCAGCACTTTTCTTTTTCACCAGTTCACTCTGGCGGGCCATCCTAATAGCCCCATCCAATGTTAAATCAGCCTCCAACTGTAGCTTCAGTGAGACTTCAGCATCTGCAATTCCTATGACTATTCTGTCTCTTATTTGCTCCTCTTTAGCAACACCAAACTCACAGAACTCATTTAGTTCATACAGGCTGAGCACAAATGACTCCACAGATTCTCCCACACGCTGAGCACGTTTGTAAAAACAGGACCTCTCATGAATCACATTTAATTTCGGCACAAAGTGAGCACTGGGTTTGTTCATAACTATTTCAAAGTCAAATTCTTCCCCTTCTTGGAAAGTAGAGGCATTGAACACTGGCTCCTCATATTTCCCCATAGAGTATAAAAGAGAATTAACTTGTACTTCACCACTCTCCTTGTCCAGCTTGGAAGCAATCCTGAGGCGTTAAAACCGCTGACGCCATGTGGGCCAAGCTGCAGGCTGAGAGAAATCAAAAGGCTCAGGTGGGGTAAACTTCGACATCCTCATTAATCAGGAAACAGAAGCACAGGCAAGTACTTCTGACACCATGTCATGAGATGCAGGACACAGCATAGAAGGTACAACACTATTTTATTGCAGAGCATAGAAGTATACAGCTTGTACAGCACATCTAACTTGGTAACTGCGACATAGACAATCCATTCCCTAAACCACGCCCCCATCTGGTGATGTCACTTCCCCCTCTCATCACAGTTAGTATTGATTGAAATTCTAAAAAGAAAAAAAAACGTTTGCTGCAGTTTTTCTCCCTCCGCTATTTTGTTTATTTGGAGGAGCTAATATGAACTTTTTACCGAAACAGACAAACTTTACCACTGTCATTTTGGTAGGAAAATATGCATTGTTTTTCACTTCATTCCCGCTCTCAGAATTGGAAAAACCCATCATTGTTTTAGCTGAATTATAAGAAAAGTAGACAAATTAAATAATGAATGTAGATAGCAATGTTATTTTTTATTCATTGCGTGCTTAAAACCCAATTTTGACATTCTTCATCTCAGCAAAAACATCCAAATTAATACTCTGTGATATTTTGATCTGCTCTACAGATGATATTAGATAAAGACACATCGAGCTTTCAATCCAATGCAAGGAAATGAAAAACAGAAATCAGCTGTTACTTCTGTATGATTTAAGCTGACAGACAAATGATTTTCACCCTTAAGTAAAATGTTCCTCCTACACATGATCTGTAAGGATCTCCATTGGAGAAATTATTTTATTTTCTACAAATAATATATTGCAAACCTGAGATTATCCACTCAAAGTAATAATAAGCTTTAGTCATTTATAATCCTTGGAATTTTCTGTTAAAAAAAACCACTGCAGCATTTCTGTAAGCATTATTTGTATCCATGGTACTTTACATATTCACATAAAACCACATCTGTTTCATCAGTAAATTATTTTCTCTCTGTAACTACCAAAGAATTATTTCAACGAACTGAATTGAAAAACATTATAAATTAATGGTTTTGTAAAAAAAAAAACAGCTAAATACCATGGTTGTTTTGTTTTACTTTCTTTTTTTTAGATATTGGAGTAGATTTAACATTCCCCGGGCGGACATGATTCACTATAGCAAATCATGTCTGACCTGTATCTCTCAATGCTGACAGCATACGCTGTCGGTATTTAACAATGCACAAGCATTTCTTGTGAAATGCTTGTGCAATGCCGCCCCCTGATCGTATCTGATCAAGATGATTGCAGTCAGCCACCTCAGAGTTGGCTGATGAGTTAAGGAGCATCTTAAGACCGCCGCTTCTTAACTCCTGTTTTCGGCAAGCCTGAAGGCTGGCGCGGAATAAGCAGCGTCCGCTGCTTAGTAATTTGGCCCATTGTATCTAGTACAATAAATCCACTTTGTAGTCTTTAAAAATATAAATAAATCTGATATATATTTTATTGTTTAATTAAAGGTACATGCAACCAAAATGTTTTCTTTCCTGATTCAGACAGAACATGTGATATTAGACAACTTTCCAATATTTTTCTATGTATTTATTTTTGTTCTCTTGATATCCTTTGTGGCAAGGACTACCTAGTCAGACTCAGGAGCTGCTGATTGGTGGCTGCACACATATGCCTCCTGTTATTGACTCACCCAATGAATTTATCTAGCTCCCAGTAGTGCATTGCTGCTCCATCAACAAAGAATACCAAGAGAATGAAGCAAATTAGATAATAGAAGTAAATTTGAAAGTTGTTAAACTTTGCACCTTCTATCTGATTCATGAAAGAAAAATTTGGGGTTTCATGTATATTTAAAGTACATAGGCCCTTATTATTTTCTTTAAAAGCTAGATTCAAAGATCTTCTGTGTGAATGCATTTGTTTTAAAGAAACAATCAACTCTGCTTATAGTTAACATATAGGGATTTTGTGTTCTAAAACTTGGTGCTATGCATTAGAACCACATCAAATATGATATATTTGTGAGAAAGCCATACAGAAGGATGTACATTTGTGTAGAAAACACATGGAAATTCATCTTTTTTTTTTCAATTTTCTTTAAAGGAGAGCAATACATTATTTTTTATATGCTACAGTTATATATAATTGTGTTTTCCATAGTGTTGGCTCTATTTTTCACTTTAAATACAAGGCATTTGCCTAGCAAACACATATAGATCATTTAACATGTGATTATGTGCAGATTTGACTGGTTGAGAGACACACCAAATGGGTTTTGAACTGTAATTCCAGATAATACTGCTGTATATCCCATAAACCGGAAGTAAGGTCCGCACACTAATACGTGTGTCTTAACTTTCCTAAATATATAGTCGTACTGAGCTAAGCTTGGAATGCATATAGAGCATTCCAAATCGTTATCTTACTTTCTGTCTATTGGCAGTTACCTTTTTTCACGTTTTTTTGCGATCCAGAAATGGTTTTGAATTAGACAATACTCTATTTAAATCACACTTTAAAGGGACACTGAACCCAAATTTTTTTCTTTCGTGATTCAGATAGAGCATGCAATTTTAAGCAACTTTCTAATTTACTACTATTATCAATGTTTCTTCGTTCTCTCGCTATCTTTATTTGAAAAAGAAGGCATCTAAGCTTTTTTTGTTGGTTCAGAACTCTGGACAGCAGTTTTTGATTGGTGGTAAATTTATCCACCAATCAGCAAGGACAACCTAGGTTGTTCACCAAAATTGGGCCGGCATCTAAACTTACATTCTTGCATTTCAAATAAAGATACCAAGAGAATAAAGAACATTTGATAATAGGAGTAAATTAGAAAGTTGCTTAAAATGTCATGCTCTATCTGAATCATGAAAGAAAAAAATTGGGTTCAGTGTCCCTTTAAGTCTTGATAAAGACCACAATTAGGGCTAAAATGCCTAGATTATTTGATGACTATTTGGTGACTATCTGCTTGAGTTTTAACCTACACGGCTATTTGGTAAGCCTATTTACACTTTGGGGGTTATTACTTATTTGCAGTCCGCACTATTGTATTCTTTTTACGTTTTCAGGTTTTTCTATTTTTGCAGATATATCATCAACATTATTTTTGTATATCTCATTTGGGATCAGCGATATTCATTTTTTCTTTTGGATTATTATGGATTTATAACTATTTTTCACTCTCTGGATATATTTTTTCCCCCTGTATAATCTTTCACTCTGGATATACTTTTTCCTTGGATATTCTTCTTTTAGATTTTTTTTATATTGCATAAACATTTGTTATTGTGATTTTTTTCTCCCTCGCCACTTTTCTAATACTTTGGCAAATCCCTAGATACCTTTTTGACTCTTTTTATATTTCTGCATTTATCTGTTTTTAATAACCTTCTGAAATAAATTGCTATGTTTATATTATTTTGTTATATTGTTATATTTTTATTGTCTATTGTAGTATAACCTGTACCTCATGCCTTTTATCTTTGTACTATTTATATCTGATTAGGAGATTTTCTTGGGAGCATATGAGGTGCTGATTTAGCGCTATATATTGAGCAGCCAATGCCTTTACCCCATGCTCTGGCATTGGAGTCTTTCCTGTGTTTGTGTTCCCGGTTCCTGTTTTTTACCTGAGTTTGGACTTGATACTTGCTGCTTGCCTTTGAATCTTGTACTGTCTTGACCTTGTTTCTGCATTTGGCAAAGTTTACACTTTTGCTTAGACTCTCGCTGTTGCAGTTTCCCAATTCCAGTACCTTATTGCCTGATATTTCTATTTGTTTGTCCTTTCTCCATCGCTGCCTTTATCTGCTGCTGCTTTCAGGCTGTATTCAGCACCCTGGTATCCCTTGTTTGGCCCAGAATCAAGCACTTACAGTCCTTGGCCCTAAAGTGGTCACTTCAGAACTTGGCTCTTGTCTGTCTCAACTTGCAACTTAACATCAGCTATACTGATTTGTACAGTTTGGTACAGTTAACACTTGCCTGTACCAGCTTCCTGTTTCCCATTATAATCTATTTTAGCACATTACTTTCTATAGGGTTGTGTTACTTTCACTTAATAAATAGGACTGGTGTTGTATATTGCTATGCAATCTGCCCAGTTTCCAACTATCCTTTCCATTGGGCTCCATCGTGTTAGAGAGGCCACAACCCTGATTACTTCCTTCTTTAAAGAGTCTCATAATCCCACATACAGTTTATATAAATTGTGCATTTTATGTTTATAGCATAGTGTATCACTGACTCTCCTTAAAGTATTTTAATCTGTAAAATAGATACAATGAAATATCAACAACACACTACAACACAGTCTCACAGTAGCAAATAAAATGACATCTTTTGTTACAGAATCAGTAATATTGACATTGGTCTAATGAGAGCACCTTCTAAATGCAATATATCACTTTATAGATGAATAGTTTCAAGTGAAGAGGTGCGTATGCAATAAGAAAGGTGTTTTATAACACAGGAGTTAGAAGGATTTAGGCACAGGAAGATACTCTGGAATTAGTTTACATTTATTGCATTTTATTGCAAATGTCTCTGTCAGGTGCTGATGTTTGGATTTTGAGATATGAAATGTGAATTATATCTCATGGGGTGCAGCAATGATTTTATTTGAATGTATATTGATTAAAAAAGAAAGAAAGACTGAAGATTGGAGTAAGGACCTAGCTGTGGGTATTCTGGGGCATACTAGAGGTGTGGTCAGGCAATTAAAAAAAAACTCATTCGATCAAATGTAATTTATTAAGATCCTATTGCCTCTGTAATGTACATCATCTCAAGACAAAGTTTTGCTATTTGAAAGCATTGTCTGGTTTTTGTTATTCTTTTATTTTTCTTGAACATTTTCAAAGTTTTCTTTTGAGAGTGGACTTTTTATAGAAAGAGTTTATATATTTATTTGCATTTTCATTTTTGTTGTTTATTCTTTAAAGATTTGAGGGCACTTTAGTGAAGCCGGGATCTGCATACGGTGTCTACTATGGTGCAAAAAGTTGTGAGATAGATGAGGCTTCATTGATTATAATGTAGCTTATATTAAAAAATTGCATGCATGGGCATAATTACAGGACTTGAGTTATGGATCACACATCTAGGGGGGTCTTCAGTTGTGTTTCTAGAGAAGTAGGGTTGCTGTATTGCTGCTTTAAAAGAAGACCCTTATTAAAATTACATCTGTCAGTGGCATTTGAAAGAAATGGTTTGAAAATGTTTAGTTATCAGAACCCTGAAATATGTATTTTCCATAAGAGCCTTCTTTTACAGTAGTAGTGTAGATGGGGTCGATAGTGTCTACCTGCATCATGTATGGCCCCTCCCCCGGCAAAACACAGTGTATATAAAGTGTAGAGTTTTGACTTTACAAGAATGGTGGCCGGGCAATACTGTTTAGAAAAACATGCTACCATACTTGTACCGAAAGGTGGCAAAAGTGCAAATTCTCTAGTGTAGACTAACCAAACAGAAATGATGGCACAGTGTAACAGAAAAGTAACCCCTCTTGTTGCTATGTTGCTGCTGGCTCAGCCTCTGCTATTTACAAACAGCCAGAGGTGGCTCTATTGGAATAAGGGCCCCACACAGCCTTTGTCCTTCGGTCAAGTGAAGTTTAGTTATGGCCCTGCTATGATGAAATGTGGTTAAAAATCTCATAGAAATCCAAACTTTTTGAGTTGCTACTTCAGTGAGATTTTAATATAACTAACACATTTGATTAAATGTAACCCAATGTCGATATATACAAATTAGATTAAACTAATATTTGACGTTTTGCAGCTTGTACTCAGTCTTTTAAATAACTTATTTTTATTCCATAAAGAATCAGGGGCCCCATCCGATATGCAGCGTCACCCGCAAAAGCCGGCGACGCCAGATTTTGTGCAATTTTGGTATCATATATACGGCGTAGCATACAAGTTACGCGCGTAAATTTCACCCTTCGGCCGTATTTTTTTTACCCATAGACTAACATAGAACTACACGCAATTTGGTATCCAATATACAGCGTAAGGACTTACGCGCGCAGATTTCAGAAAATCTACTCCATTCTCATCTTGCCACAAATTGCAGGCGCAGGAACCCTTGCACTGACTAAAAAAGCAACGTAACTCCCTGGAAGCCTTAACCAACACATACATTTAAGCAGCATCTCAAGGTATACTATGATATTGCTTTTTAAGGTTTATTTGTGTATTTGAAATAGTTTCAAGCCACAACATAATCAAATGGATTGAGCTTGTAGGTACTTTATCACATTGTGGACATATACTTGCTTATTTACTTTAAATTGTATTACCTTCATCTCTTTAGAACCCACTGGAGTGTAATTTATTCTAATGCTAACACAGCTTGGCAATGATGCCAAAATATATAAAGGGACAGTCAAGTCCAAAGAAAACCTTCTTCTTTTAAATAGGGCATGTTATTTCAAACTACTTTCAGATTTAATTAGAACACTTGCTTTGTTCTCTTGGTATTCTTAGTTGAAAGCAAAACCTAGGATGGCTCATATGATCATTTCTAACACCTTCTTGAAGGCTGCCTCTTTGCAATTGTGTCAAACCAATCACATACACCACAACCTCTCACCTGCAGACTTAAAACACCTGATAATGCCCACCCTATCAGTAACATCACTACCATATATACCAATGTGTCAATTTATATTGGATGTGAGATACATTGATTTACATCTTAGAAGTGAATATTAATATATGTACCCTTCAGAAACAACTATTGTGGATGTGAGTTATAGTACAAGAATATGTCATAAACAGGATAATATTACTTTTTTTGGGGCCATTTTCCACACAGGCATAATTATATATTTTAACAATATTAGTGTACTAAAACACACCTCACATGGATGTGGATGACAATTATATGGTAAATAACAGGGACAAGATTTATGGTGAACTATAAGAATATTTATTTCTTTTTTGGCTTCTTGTATGAGGGAGCTGAGTTGGCTGTAGTTGATTTCCTTGTTCTCCTGGTTTGAGAAGTTTCTTCGGTTTCTGCTGGTGTGCTGGCCATAGATGATAGGCTGGAGGCAGTGTCCTGCTGGTGTGTAAAGTGCTCAACCAATACACCCAAGAGTTGATTTTGTCCCGCCATCCATTGTCCATCTGCATCTGCATATCAGACAGAATTCTCATCATCTGCGACTGGTTTTGAACAATTCCATTTAATGATGCTGCCATGTCCCTCTGCAGCTCTATTTTTACACTTGAGTAACCTCTCTTGGCTCCTGTGAAACCTCTGTTGGCCTCTTTGTCTGCTCTCGCAGCTTGTTATGAGCCTCCTCTGGAGTGAAATGTATTCATCACCCAGGGGAGAATACAGTGCATCCATAGGCTCTTGAACAGCAGGGCTTCTAGGTGCTTGAGGTGCAGGTCTAGCTGCATCTGCTGGTGCTTGTGGGACATCTTCAGCTGCATCTGCTGATGCTGGTGGGACATCCTCAGCTGCATCTGCTGGTGCTGGTGGGACATCCTCAGCTGCATCTGCTGGTGCTGGGGGGACATCCTCAGCTGCATCTGCTGGTGGGACATCTTCAGCTGCATCTGCTGGTGGGACATCTTCAGCTGCATCTGCTGGTGCTTGAGTAATTCCAGCTATATACTCATCTGCAGATGGTGGAATTCTCCCAAGGGAAGAGGATGGTGGAGCTCTCCCAAGGGAAGAGGATGGTGGAGCTCTCCCAAGGGAAGAGGATGGTGGATCTCCCAGGGTGGATTGGTAGTCCCATTGATGACCAGTGTGTGACCACTCAGCCTGTCCAGTTTGCACTTCTTGTGACATACCATGTGTGTAAAAGCCATGACTGCCCTGATATTGTTTTGGGGGAGGGGGTAAAGACATGGACCCTTTGTGGCTGACTTGGCTCCCCCTCAAAGCCAAGAATATTCCTCTGGCCAGGGGTCATATGTCAATGGTGGTGGCATCACTTCCGGGTCCTCTACTGAAGCCATCCAACCCTGCTCATGCCTGGGAGCATAATGTTCACGTGGTTGCCTGAAGACTGGTGGTGGTGGCTGCATGCCTGTGACTGGTGGTGGTGGTGGAGGGGGCGGCATGCCTGTTTGCATGCTGGCGACAGAAGGTTCTGTGGAGGAGTCAAAGGATGAGAGGGATTAGTACAGTCATATATATATCCACGTGGGCATACAATGTACATTGATACATGCTAGGGCCTATACCCATTCTCATGTCAAACTCTATAACATGCATGTGCACAATGTGATTTGTAATAATAGGGATTTTAATCTGCACAGTATACAGGTATGTGTTTCATACAATAGTTATGTGTACATGTCAATGATGGAAAATATTTGTTCTTTAAGTGACACTATGGTCACACAATTTACTTTAGCCTGATGTAGGCACAGAACCTGCTTTCGGAGCTAAAAGTATTGTGATGGCTATAGTGTCCATTTACTGAAAACTCTACATGTGGCTTGTGGCCTGTGTTACTCTGAGACATGTTAGTATTGCACTATTTCACCTCATATCATGAATTGCATTGTGTTAAGTAGCATTAATGTGAAATATAATTGTAGATGTTTTTGTTAGTAGGCCAAATACCATGCTCCTCATTGTGTACATGAATGTGTGACATTAAAGGATGTTATATCTCAAATACATATCATACTGGTGTGTGACATGTTACTCAACAGCATGATGTGCTGTGGTTGCAGCCCCTGAGTCACGAGCCCCTGGAAGTCCATGGACTGCTGTGATACTCAGGGACCTGCGTATCATCTCCTGCCATGTGTTGTATTCTGTGTCCAGGGGTGGACCACCGCCTGTTCCCCTCTGGTGCATGGCTTCCTGCCCCATCTTCTCTTTCACTCGCCTCTTACAGTCATTCCACCTTTTTTCAAGGCCCTCAACAGTCCTCCTCGGTGGGGCCACACTGTTGACGGCATCCTCTACCGCCAACCATGCCGTTTTACGTCTTCTGGTAACGCCTTTGCCCTTCTGGCCAAAGAGGGCACTGTGGTTGTCCATGATGGCCTGGACTAGGGCAACATTCTCATTGAATGAGAAGTTGGGACATATCATCCTCTGTGGACACCTGGCTTGCTCCCTGCGATGTCCCTGGTGTGGGTTCCTCCCTATCCTCTCCCTCCCCCCCTTCTGTCCCCATGTGCACCCTCTGTCCCTCTCCTTGATGTGCCTGGTCTCTGGGGCTCTCGGGCATCTCCCCTCCCATCATCCCTTCTAGCTCTCCCTCTCCCCACTCCACTTACTCCCTGACGGGGACCCCGCTGCTCCTCCTGTCCTCTACAATACTCCTCTCCCTGCCACTCCTCTCCCCTCCACCCTACCTCTCCCTGCCATCCTCACACTACACACACTCACACTCACTCCCAGTTCAATCACACACAATCACAACCAAACACTCAGCCTATCACACTGTAAAATTTAAATAAAATGTGTGAGGTGTTAGAAAAAAAGTGTTGTGTATTTTGTATATGTATGTGTGCAATATGTAAAAATATGTGTAAGTGTAAAAGCTTAATCAACCAACAATGCGACCTAAATAACTCCTATGTTTGCGCCTCTCTCTCTACTCTGACTAATCCTCCACTCCACTGTAGTGTGCTGTAGCTCAACGAACACACTGAAGAAAATGGCGGCTGTGCATGGGTTTATATATGACTTTTGAATAGCGTAATTACGTGGCGCATTTATAGATGTAGTCGCGGGTGATTTTTACGAGTGTTAGCTTAATTTGCATAAAACTACTCTTTATTGAGACTTTACGTGGACGAAATACAGGCTTAAGTTACTTGCGACAAGTAAAATGTGTATTTGCGCACTTTTCGGAAGAACGCCAGTTTGTCCTACTTACGCCAGTTTAGCATCTAAAGGCGCAGTATATGTAATACCCTGATGTGCGAGGTGAAATTATGGGCAGCGCGGGTTCCCTCGCTTGCGCCGAAAACTACACAGTATATTGGATCGCGCCCCAGCTTTCTTTCTTTCCTGATCACAGCCAGCCTTTATTTTTTTGTCGAAAACATTTTTACAAATCCATCTAATACTTTGACGTGCGTTTCATTTACTACTAATGAAATAATTTACTCAAAATTTTCTGGCTTGAGATGTCTGAGATAATTTCTGGTTATTAGAACACCACAGAACACTTTATTATCAATCTCTAATGATAACATTTTTATTTGCTGGATTTTAGTAAAATCATTTTAATATATCTTGTCATGTTATATACTTATACTGCAGAGTGCTGTGACAAGCCCAAATGCAAAACTTCATATAATTGGCTTATAGTAATATTTAAAATGATTCTTGATGAGAATGACCTGTGAGGCTGAATAAGATAATAGGATTGGCTGTGTTGGAAAAAAAAATGTGAACCAGGGACCCAAACTTTTGTGTGTGAAAGAAATATATAAATATTCTATTTATAATGTGATAAAAATGCTATTTGGTTTGGTAGGATTCAGTCAAACAACTATTTGTTATGAATTGAGTTTAAAATTATATTGTAGTGGAAACGTCACATGCTCTTATTTGTTATAGCATGTCATTTAGCAACTATTTAATTTGAAATTATTTGGCCCAGATTACAAGTGGAGCACAAAAATATTAGTGCTATTTAGCACTGACATCCCTTGAGCTCAATAATAGTGCTTTTTTTATTATTCTCATAGTAAAAGTTAGTTCTCTAGCACATTTCTTCTGAGGCAGCGCAACAGCGATCATCCCAATCAGATACGATTGGGATGATTGACACCCCCTGCTAGCGACCGATTGGCCTCAAATCTGCAGGGAAAGGCATTGCACATGCATTTCACTAGAATTCCTTGTGCAATGATAAATGCTGTCTGCATTTAGCGATGTTGTGCGGACATGATCCGCTAAATAGGATCATATCCTTCCGACAGTTAATACATCGGCCTCATATAGTGAACTTCTATGAAGTTCAAAGAACTATGGTTTTTGTATTGAAATATAAGTTACAAACCTACACAAATACATGCTTACACACACATACACACACACTCACATGCACTCACATGCACTTACACACACATACATACACACACTCTCTTGCACATACATACACACACACTTACACACACAAACACACACACACGCATACACACATGCACTTACACACATACACATACATACACACACAAACACACACATATACACGCACTTACCCACACACATATACACACACACTTACATCCACGCACACTTACGCACACATACACACACACTTACACACACGCGCACATACATATATACCTTTGAGCCTCTTTCAGTCCAGCACCTGGTCAAAGACCATATCCCTTTAAACCGCTGTTAAAATATTTTTTATATTTTTTTTAATAACCCTTGAATCTATACATTTATATTTAAGATGTTTAAATATGAGGGAAATCCTATATTCTAATATATTATATTTGTGTTTTTTTATGCATGTATTCAGGTTTCCAAGCGTGCTGATTTTTTCAGTGCTATTTTGTGTTGCACTCAAGCACAACACTTAAAGGGACATTAAACACCCTGAGATATTAATAGAAAATTTGTAATTATATGTAGTAAAGCAACTTTGCAACATACCTTTATTATTAATATTATTTTGTCACCCTTTGCTGTAATTTAGTTCTGGAAATTGTGTGCTTCCCAAATTTCTGTAAAGGGAACTGTCTACTCCAGAATTGTTATTGCTTAAAAAGATATAATCTCTTTATTACCCATTCCAGAGTTTTGTATAACCAACACTGTTATATTAATATACTTTTTATCTCTGTGATTACTTTGTATCTAAGTCTCTGCAGGCTGCCCCCTTATCTCAGTTCTTTTGACAGACTTTTAGCCAATCAGTGATGAATCCTAGGTAACTCCACGTGAGTGAGCACAATGTTATCTAAATGACACAAATGGATTAGCACTGTCTAGCTGGGAAAAACTGTCAAAATGCCCTGAGATAAGAGGTGGCCATCAAGTGCTTAGAAATCAGCATATGAACCTACCTAGGTTTAACTTTTAACAAAGAATACCAAGAGAATAAAGCAAATGTGATGATAAAAAGTAAATTGGAAAGTTGCGTAAAATTGGATGCCCTATCGGAATCATTCTAGCGTAAATTGCAATCGCACTCAATCGATCGCGTTTACTTTCAACTTGTAATACGAGCGGAAAACTGTCAATGCACCACTTGTAATCTTGCTCTAAATATTTCTAAATACAGTATATCTGGTAATATTATGGTAAAATAGATATTACTTCCTATATATCTATAGGAATAGATATATAGGTATAGGTATATACAGATATAGGAATACATATTTACTATACAAATAACATATTTCTGTATGTGAAGAAAATTGGAATCTGAAATATGTACAGTATATATACAGTAAAACGCATAAATACTTAAATACATCTTTACACACATATACACACACATATATCTATACATATATCTATATATATATATATATATATATATATATATATATATATATATCTATATATATATATCTATATATATATATATATATACATACATATATATATATATATATATATATATATATATATATATATATATATATATATATATTGACATGTATATGTTTTTACATTATAGCCCTTTTCTGTAAAACACCTATGTGATTATTTTTATCAAATAGTGTTTATATGAGTGTAACTGTATATTTCAATATAATTATGTTGTGCAATTTTTTTTTTAACACACTACCCTTTCCGTGCAGTTTTCAGTTACGCTAACCCGACGAGTGTAAAATGCATTTACTTGTAATAATAATTGTCAACTTGTAATATGAGCACTATTTCCGTCATACGCACAAAGCAGCAAAAGACAAAATTTCAAAACCAAGAGAAAACAAACTATGGATTGAGTAAAAAAATATATGATCTGTATAATTAATAAAGAAGCTAAAAAAGTTTTTTACACACATATGTGCTTTTAGAAAGTTCCTGCTGCAAAGCAGATAATTCAGTTTTTAATTTTGTGTAAAGATCATTTTTGGTAGCTATTATAGTTTCTATTTCTAAGAAAATACTGGGTAATGCTTTTTAATTTATTTAATTACTGCCTCTACAAAATTGGAGCTGTCATTATACCACTGAAACAGTACAAAATGTCATAGGTATTCAGACTTTATTATTTGATCTTTTTAACAAATCAGAGACATGACAAAGTAACTCAAAAGGAGCATAAATACAAGTTCTTCACTTCTAATTAGAAGACAAAAAAAAAAGTAATAAAAAGCTAACAAAATGTGTTTTTATTTTTTAAAGAGTTAATTAATCATCCATCGTTGTATGAACATTACTGAGACGAGAGACACTGAAATTATAATCATGGGACAGCAAAAATGCAAAATGTAGCTTACAAAAAATAAAAATAAAATTGCAATGCCATTTTAATTAATGCATATAATGAATGTTTACTTCACTATAATACACAGCATACAAGTGCTGTTTCATAGTATGAGATCAAATAATATATTTTGAAGACATTATCCCTTTGCAGTGTGATTCCTATATACTTTATGTTTACAGAAAAACTGTCTCCAACCTTGTATAGCTTTGAACGCTCTTTGAGGACCCACCTACCCAAAATAAATCTTGAACTGCTTTGACTCACTGCTCAGTGGCGTCACTAGGGTTGGTGTCACCCGGTGCGGTAAGTTATGGTGTCACCCCACCGCCCAGAAAGTAGACACACACAAAAAAACAGGCACACACACAAACAAACACTCAGACACACTTAAATACATACTCAGATGCACACACAAACACTCGGAAACACACTCAAACACACACACAAAAACACACACACAAAAACACTGAGACACACACACAAAAACACTGAGACACACACACACACACAAAAACTCAGATAAACACATACAAAATATGTAAACTGCACTGCATTAATTATAAAGCTCATGCCTAGAGCTGATCCCTGGCTCAGAAGAGCATCAAATGAAAGATAAACAGAGCACTCTAAAAATAAATCACTAAAGAAAAGGTTTAGGCACGCAAACTATGAAAATTCTGCTCTCTGACCCTGTTCCAAGTCTGTCAGTGCACAGCCCTGGGCCGCATGTCACTGAGCAGTGAGCACAGATAGGCAGGTGGGTTTAGGCTAGCAGTGCAACTTTGCAAGCCCCACGGCACGCCCACAACATTCATAGTGAAATTGGGCAGGGGAGGAGCAAAGTACAAACAAGCAAAAGCAGCTGGGAAAACTAAATTGCAGCACTGGCTCAAGGGGCAAAAAAATTGTGTGTCTACAACTTCCCCAGTCCCACTAATGTTCACAAATGCCAGACCCTCTAATAAAATAATCTATGCATCTCAACATTGTATTTATTTGAATTTCCTTAAAAAACATTTTTGTTGGTGTCACTCCCTGGAGGGTGTCACCCAGGTGCGGCCCGCACCCCCCGCACCCCCTAGTGACGCCACTGTCACTGCTGCAACTACAATCCATGTGACAAGTTACCCCAAACCCTCACCCTGTAAACTGTAAGCTCTTCGGTGTAGGGCCCTTTTCATCATGTAATAGATATGTTTAGTCTGTTATGTATTGGTAACTTATCATAAATCCTTCTCATTTTATACCCCTATCTCTGTACCGAGCTCTACTGAATTGTGTGATGCTATATAAATAAATGCTAATAATGATAATTATAATAAAAATAATACATTTGTTATTTTCATAGTGAATGAACATCAGCATCTGAAGAACACAATTTATTTTAATATTAGAATATTTTATTTTATTTTCCCTACTGTTTGGTGTATTAAATATAATGAAATTTTAAATGTGCATCATAAATGTTCAGTTTACGTTACAGAGAGATACAATATTAAATTATGTTTTACAGAAGCATTCTAAGACCAATAGACAACCCTACAGACCACAGCATCTCCTTGGTGTAAAGGGTCTAAATGCTCTGGTTGGAATGTAAAAATGAAAAACAAATTTAAAATGTGTAAAAAATGTTAATAAAATAATATTTATTTTGAAGAATTATACTGTATTATAAATAAGGTAGCTATAATATTTTTGATACAAGATAAAGAAGTACTATTTTGTAAAGTAATAATTCATAATTGTATAAATGTTTACAACCAACTCTACTAAGATGTTAATCAATTTGTTAAGTACAAATTTAAAATTTATGTGTGTCTAAGATGAAGATTGTAAGAGAATACTCTGAGATGCTCATTTGACCATATTTATAGACATTAAATGAAAATGGTGGAAGTTTACACTTAACACCTTCCAACATATTTGTTCAGCTGTAAAACAGGTTAAGGAAGGATTGAAACTGGGTGAAAACCAGAAGCCAATAACTTTTTACATTAATGGAATATATTTCCATTATCAACATAAGCACATTCTTTTTATATGCAAACTTTCTGAGGATCTGAATCCTACTGAGCATGTGCCAGATTGTCCAATCTATACGAGAACAAAGCAAATTTGATGATAAAAGAAACATTGGAAAGTTATTTAAAATTGCATACCCTATCTGAATCATGAAAGTTTAATTTTGACTAGACTGTGCCTTTAAAGAAAATGTTATGTTATGAACATATGAAGTGCACAACTGTCATCAATTGATGTTAATGTTTAAGAGAAAACCAACTGCATTCAAACATATTATAGTTATCTGTATTAGTGAATTTGAATACATTTGCTTTGACATAGAGTTTTTTGCTTCCATGAAGGTTTATAAAAATCCATGCAAAACTCTTTAGTTTTTTAATGTTTTTTGCACCATTGTTTTCTAGTGTTTTTTATTTTCTTCTTCAAACGGGTTTTTCATATGGAATTTAATGGCTTTGAAAAGAACACATACAAAAGCTTCAGTATTTTTCTGCAAAGAAATTTTTTCAGATTTTAATTTAGGTCTTCGATTAGAAAAGTCTCAAATGTATCCATTTGATGTAACATTGTTATCCTGCATACTCTGGTGGTCTAATTGTGATGGTCAATCTATCATAAAATAAGAGCAAATGATGGAAAACAGAAGACGACTCAGATTTCTCGCCCTAATTTTCAAAGACATCCACAACAATATACCCCAATATTGGCTATATTACAAGTGGTGTGCTATTTAGCGTTCTTGCTTGATCTTAAACAAGCTCCAAACCCAAAGCAAATTTCACATATTTACCTCATTTGAATTCGTTTTAAACCAAGAAAAATCTAGGTATATTTAATTTGTGCTTTTTATTTCTCACAGCTGTATCAAGAATAAAGAATAATTTACGTTGAGTAAAATGTGCTTCAAAGGTCATAGTACATAAATATGTTAAAATTGTATTTTGCGTGAAAAAATGTTGCATAAAAGCTCTTAAAATTTAAAGTCCAACCAATAAGAAGTGCATGTTTATGTGTAACTGTGTCCTGAGACTCTGCAGTTCATTGGTTCATAAGAACACCCACATTTAAAAATGGTTCTATTCAATAACAGAACATATATTTTTCATTGAGCTTGGTTTATGAAGCTTTTCACCCAGCTCTCACAAGAGAACCTGCAGTCAGTATGTATCAATCAGCGGTAATCAGACCGCTGCTTCCTAGCCTCTTTTCCACCTCTTAGATGGAGAATTTCAATCTCCCCAGTCTCGTCTGAACGGGGAGATTGACAGCTCCAGCCTGCGTGTGATTGGCTGTGCGGGCAGGGGGGTTTTGCACAAGAGCACAAAATAGAATTCTTGTGCAATGCTGAATGCAGGCAACGGATTGCTACCGGCCAGAGGTAAACTGGGGCGGATAGGAGTACATATATATGCCCCTGTCTGCACTAGCTTGATAAATCGAGCCCTTTAAAGCAACATACGCCTAGATTACAAGTTTTGCACTATACAGGGTGCGAAAATAATGCCAAAAAACGTTATTATTATCGGTTATTAATATTATAGGTTATTTGTAGAGCGCCAACAGATTCCGCAGCGCTATAAACAAAGGGGGATTACAACAAAACAATTATAGGATAGAGGGCCCTGCCAAGAGTTGCACTGTTGTAGTCAGCTCTTAAGAAGGTGATCTACAAACAGCTGGACTCTTAGGCTTACATGCTAAGGGGGTTCAGGGGATTGCAGTGGAGGAGAGGAACTGGTATTAGGAAAGGTTAGTGTAGGTTGTATGCGTCCCTGAACAGTAGAGTCTTTAGGGAGCACTTGAAGCTTTTAAAACTAGAAGAGAGTCTTGTGGAGCGAGGCAGAGAGTTCCACAAGATGGGAGCCAGTCTGGAGAAGTCCTGTAAACGGGAGTGTGATGAGGTGACAAGAGAGGAAGAGAGTAGGAGGTCATGAGTAGAGCGAAGGGGACGGGAGGGAGAGTATTTGGAGACAAGGTCTTAGATGTAGGCGGGAGCAGTGCAGTTGAGGGCTTTGTATGTAAGAGTGAGAGTTTTGTGTTTGATCCTAGAGGCAAGAGGAAGCCAGTGAAGGGATTGGCAGAGAGGCGCAGCAGATGAAGAGCGACGTGTAAGGAAGATGAGTCTGGCAGAGGCATTCATTATGGATTGTAAAGGAGCTAGGCGGCAGGTGGGGAGACCAGAGAGGACAGAGTTGCAGTAATCAAGGCGGGAAAGAATGAGAGAGTGGATTAAAATCTTAGTTGTGTCTTGTGTAAGGCAGTGTCTAATTTTAGAGATGTTTTTAAGGTGGAAGCTGCAGGCTGTAGCCAAGGACTGAATATGAGGAGTGAAGGAAAGATCTGAGTCAAATGTAACCCCGAGACATCGGGCATGCGGGGTAGGGGTATTGATGGAGTTGTCGACAGTTATAGAGATATTGGGGGTGGAGATTTTGGAAGAAGGGGGGAAAATGAGGAGCTCAGTTTTGGAGAGATTTAGCTTGAGGTAGTGAGAGGACATCCAGGAAGAGATGTGAGAAAGACAGTTAGTGACATGGGTTAGCAAGGAAGGAGATAGTTCTGGTGCAGAGAAGTAGATTTGGGTGTCATCGGCATACAAATGATATTAGAAACCGTGGGACTTAATTAGGGAACCTAGTGATGACGTATAGATTGAGAAGAGAAGGGGACCGAGGACAGAGCCTTGCGGTACTCCGACAGAAAGTGGTGATGGGGCAGAGGAGGCCCCAGAGAAGGCTACACTGAAGGTACGGTTTGACAGGTAGGAAGAGAGCCACGAAAGGGCTGTGTCACAGATGCCGAAGGATTGGAGGGTTTGGAGCAAAAGAGGGTGGTCGACAGTGTCAAAGGCTGCGGACAGATCAAGGAGGATAAGCAGAGAGAAGTGGCCTTTTGATTTAGCTGTAAGTAGGTCGTTGGTGACCTTAACAATAGCTGTCTCTATGGAGTGATAGGGACGAAATCCAGAATGCAGTGGGTCAAGAAGGGAGTTTAACGTAAGGAAATGGGATAGGCGTGCATATACTAGTTTTTCGAGAAGCTTTGAAGCAAGAGGGAGGAGGGAAATAGGGCGGTAGTTGGATGGGGAGGTAGGATCAAGGGAAAGTTTTTTAAGGATAGGTGTGACCAGTGCATGTTTCATCGATGAGGGAAATGTACCAGTGCTGAGGGAGAGGTTGAAAATGTGTGTTAGTATAGGGGTAAGGGTAGCAGAGAGAGAGGGGAGCAGCTCTGAGGGGATAGGGTCAAGGGGACAGGTAGTGAGGTGAGAGCGCAGTATAAGTGCCGAAACTTCTTCCTCAGTAACAGGGGGAGAATGAACTAAGTTTCAGGTTATGAGGGTTGTGGTTGAGTGAGATTATTTGAGGGGGGGAGAGAATGGAATTATGTTGAGAGCTGATTTCTTATCTGATGGAATCAATTATGTTAATGAAGTGACTGGCAAAGTTTTCCAGAAGGCTACCTGTAGTAAGTTAGATGGCAATTGAAGCAGTTGAGTGAAAAAGTCTGTGTTTTTTTCTGTGTTCTGAGAGAGCAATGTGTCTGTAGTAATTTAGATGGCAATTGAAGCAGTTGAGTGAAAAAGTCTGTGGTTTTTTTTCTGTGTTCGGAGAGAGCAATCTGTCTGTAGTAAGTTAGATGGCAATTGAAGCAGTTGAGTGAAAAAGTCTGTGTTTTTTTTCTGTGTTCTGAGAGAGCAATGTGTCTAAAGGAAAGAGATATATTGGTTAAAAACGTTGCATTATTTCACTCTCCATAGCGCTGGCATTACAAGTTACTGAAAAGCCTCCTTCTGCTGTGCGTTATGGTGCATTAAGCTCCATACTGCACAAAAGCCGAGGGCTGATTTGACATGTTCCCCCATAGACATCAATTCTTCAAATTCAAATCAGCCAATAGGATGAGAGCTTCTGAAATCCTATTGGCTGTTCAAAACAGCCAATAGGATGAGAGCTACTAAAATTTCAGTAGCTCTCATCCTATTGGCTGTTTTGAACAGCCAATAGGATTTCAGTAGCTCTCATCCTATTGGCTGATTTGAATTTGAAGAATTAAATCAGCCAATAGAAATACAAGGTACGCCATTTTGAAACAAGTACCTTGCACTGAAGTTTCAGTGTACGGTGATGACCATATGAAGAGGACACTCCGCGCAGGATGGCATCGCCTTCCAGAATATCTCTGCTCCGCGCCGCTGGGATGAAGATAGAAGATGCCTGGATGAAGACTTCTCGCCACCTGGATGGAGATGGATTTCTGAATTGCAGGAACCGTGAGTAGATATTCTGGAGCTAGTGTTAGTTTTTTGGGTTGGGGTTTGCAGTGGGTTTATTTTTCAGATTAGGGGGGATATTTATCAAAGCCTCAACTTTGTTGCATTCGCTGGCACCAATACGCTCGCCTAACATCACCTAACATTGTGGCAGCGTATCTCAATATGCTCTCCTTATTTATAAAAAAATCTGGTAAAAAGATGCACACCAAGTACGGGGCGATGAGCATCGGACAGTTGTTAACTAGCAGTAATCGATTTTGCGTCTATTTGGCTTTTCCCCAACTTTTTTTTTTACCCTGTCACTAAACGCCACAACTATACTAAAATGTTTAACCCTTATCCCGCTGCTCCCCGACATCGCTGCAACCTAAATAAAGTTATTAACCCCTATCACATCCTGAAGACATCCAGCGTGGCCAATAGGATTAGAGCTGCTAAAATCCTATTGGCTGTTCCAATCAGCCAGTAGGATGAGAGCTTAATTTGGGGAGTTGGGTGGTGGGTTTTACTGTTGGGGGGTGTTTGTATTTTTTTTTTACAGGTAAAAGAGCTGATTTATTTGGGGCAATGCCCCACAAAATGCCCTTTTAAGGGCCATTGGTAGTTTATTGTAGGCTAGGGTTTTTTTATTTTGGGGGGCTTTTTTATTTTGATAGAACTATTAGATTAGGTGTTAATCTTTTTATTTTTGATAATGTGGTTTTTTATTTTTTGCAATTTAGTGTTTGTTTTTGTAACTTAGTGTTTGTTTTTTTCTGTAATTTAGTACTTTTAATAATGTTTAATAGTATATTTAATTAATTTGAGTAGGGTTAGGTTTCTTTAATATGCAATTTATTTTATTTAATTGGTAGTTTAATTTAATTTTAGGATATAGTTAGGGTAGGTTAATTAATAGTTCTACAGGTAAGTTTTAATTTATTTGAAGATAGGTTAAAATTTAAATTTAAAGTTAGGGGGTTGTTATGTTTAGGGGTTAATAGCTTAATTTATTTTTGTGGGAGGTCAGAGGTTTAGGGGTTAATAAGTTTATTTAGTGGTGGCGGTGTCAGGGAGCGATGGAATAGGGGTTAATACATTTTATTTAGGTTGCGGCGATGTCGGGGAGGCAGATTAAGGGTGTTTAGACTCGGGGTTTATGTTAGGATGCTGTTTTCAACCATAGAAATTAATGGGATATCTGGCAGCATCGAACATAAGCTTTCATTGCTTTCAAACTCCTATTAATTTCTATGGCATCCACTGCCTCGAGGGTGGCAGATTGAAAACCAGGTATGCTTGGCTGGAATAGCCACGAGCGTACCCGTACCTGTTAAATGTTTGACAACTGGGAAAAGGTGTCAAATAGAGCTGAATGTGTATTTGGAACATCTATAATGACATAAGCATCGATCTGCGTCGGATTGAGACCGGCGGATCGTATGTCACGTCATTTGCCGGTCTGTAGGCTTTGATAACTACGTAGGTCGGATCAATCTCACAACAACTACGCTGCGGAATTCCGGCATATTTGCAGTTGAGGCTTTGATAAATATCCCCCTAGGTCTTTGGGCAAATTGTAAAAGAGCTGAATGCCCTTTTAAGGGCAATGCCCATTCAAATGCCCCTTTATGGGCAATGGGTAGCTTAGTTTTTTTTTAGAGTTAGTTTTTTTTATTTTGGGGGATTGGTTGGGTAGTGGGTTTAGCTTAGGGCAATGCCCTACAAAAGGCCCTTTAAGGGCAATTGGTAGTTTATTGTAGGCAAGAGGGTGTTTATATTTTGGGGGCTTTTTTATTTTTTTAGGGCTATTAGATTAGGTGTAATTGTTTTTATTTTTGATAATTTTGTTTATTATTTTTTGTAATCTTAGTGTTTTTTATTTTTCGTAATTAAGTGTTTATTTTTTTGTAATGTTAGATTTTTTAAATTTTTTTCTTAGGATTAGTTTTTTTTTAAATTTGTAATTTAGGATTTTTAATTAGTAGTTTTTTTAATTTTATTAGAATAGTAAGGTTAGGTTAATATATAGCTTAATGTTAGGTTTATTTTTATTTCACAGTTAAGTTTTTATTTATTTAAATATAATTATATAGTAATTTTAATTTAAAGGTCGGGTGTGTTAGGTTTAGGGGTTAATAGTTTAATTTAGTGTTTTGCAATGAGGGGGGTTGGAGGTTTAGGGGTTAATAGGTTTATTTAGTGGTGGCAATGTTGGGATGCGGCAGTTTAGGGGTTAATAACTTTATTATAGTGGCAGCAATGTCGGGGAGCGGCGGTTTAGGGGTTAATATATTTAAATAGTGTTGGCAATGTGGGTGGGCGGCAGATTACGGGTTAATACAGTTATTTAATAGCCACAATGTGGGTGGGCGGCAGATTAGGTGTTAATACGTTTAATATAGTGTTTGTGATGTGGGAGAGCAGCAGTTTAAGGGTTAATAGTTAGTTTATGGGTGTTAGTGTACTTTGTAACATTTTAGATATGAGTTTTGTGAAACATTTTTGTTTCGCAAAATCCATAACTACTGCTCTCAGATGGCGGTATGGATCGTGCCGGTATAGGCTGTAACACAAACATTTTAGCCGGACTGCACAACCTGTAATACTGGCGCTATGGAAATCCCACACTCAGATGTCATTTTTTTGAGTGCGGAATGGACATTGCGTTACAGGCTAAAATGCTTGCGGTATATCTATACCGTCACAACTCGTAATATGCGTTCCTGGCCATTCCAGTGTAATGGTCATTTTTTTTCAGCGTTAAAAGCCGTACCGCAAAATAATAATCTAGGTGATTGTCATTTAGGGCCTTATTCTAAAAACGTAGTTGAGTCAGATGTGGTTTTCCATGCCAACACTAGCTGAGGCTGCCCTTACGAAATTCTATAAAAATGTAGCTGTCCCTACGAGTTGTGATATCTCTCATAGAAAGTAATGGAGCTTGCGGAAAGGGAAACTTCACTGGAGACAGTGAAGTTATTAGGGAGAAGGGGAAACACTTATTATTGCAGTCAATACAAACATATAATATTACTCTGCTTTTAGTGGATATTATCTTACACTCACTTCTATTGTTATATACAAGAGTTTTTCTATTAGAGTGACTAGTAGTTTGCGTATTTTTACACAATCTCACAATTTTTTAGTTTGCAAGAAAAAACAGCGAGATCTCTGGGGGGGGGAAAGGATAATAGAATACGCCCATGGAACGCCCCTGTTCAGCCCACTAACAGAGACGGGAAACACATTTTACATTAAAGGGACAGTCTACACCAGTGTCAGCCGTATTTAGTCAGTTCAGGATTTAACCCAACTGTTAGCGTGGATATTAAAACACACGCTAGCACACTGAGAAATATCCAGGACGTGACCCACTCAGGAAACAAAATAAGCAGGGTATCAGAACTTCCCAAAAGAATAGTAATTCAAAATCTCTTCTTGAGGATAGAATTGATTTACAGGAGATAGCGTTCCTTTCTCAGGAAAATAGAAACAAACAAAGCTTATGTCCCTTTAAGCAGGTTGATAGTGGATAAATGAATATGCTTCTTTCTTGCAGGTTTGCAACAAACTAAGAATGTCCCTTTAAGCAGGTTGTTAGCAAACAAAATAATAATGTCCTTTTAGCAGAAATAAAGCAAACAAAAATAAAGTCCCTTTAAGCAGGTGTCCGCAAACAAATGTTAATGTCCTTTTAAGCAGGATTGTCAGCAAAGAAATGATAATGTCCTTATTAGCAGGATTAAAGCAAACAAAGATAAAGTCCCTTTAAGCAAGTGTCCGCAAACAAATGATAATGTCCTTTTAAGCAAGATTGTAAGCAAACAAATGATAATGTCCTTTCAAGCAAGATTGTAAGCAAGCAAATGATAATGTCCTTATTAGCAGGATTAAAGCAAACAAAGATAATGTCCCTTTAAGCAGGTGTCGGCAAACAAATGATAATGTCCTTTTAAGCAAGATTGTAAGCAAACAAATGATAATGTCCTTTTAAGCAAGATTGTAAGCAAACAAATGATAATGTCCTTATTAGCAGGATTAAAGCAAACAAAGATAATGTCCCTTTAAGCAGGTGTCCGCAAACAAATGATAATGTCCTTTAGGCAGGTTAGCAGGCAAACAAGATTTGGAAGCAAGAGGCATTGGCAAAACAATGTCAAGGAGGATAGGGTCAGATTTCATAAGGTAGTACTCACTCAGACAGGGACCGGCAGAAGAGAGAACAAACGGGCACCGAGTAAATCTCCCGCCGAGATTTAAAGGCAGAGAGAGGCCGCCACGTCATAGGGGTTGTCAGAGAATGCGTCACGTTGCCTAGCAACGTGACGTAGGAACTCAGAAGAGATCCGGGAGCCGCGGCGACACGGCGATGAACGGTGAATTCATGACATCACCCCCCCCTCAAGGACCCCTCCGGGGGACAGGACCAGGCCTAGTAGGGTGGAACTTGTGAAAGGCCTTAATTAAGGCAGGGGCACGCACCTGCCGGGCAGGTTCCCAGGATCGTTCTGTAACAGGATAACCTTTCCAATGAATGAGATAATACAGTTTCTTACCACGAAGTTTGGAATCCAGGATGTGACTGACCTCAAATTCAGGTTGGCCATGAATCAAAAGAGGTGGAGGTTTGAGCAGAGGTTTAGAATACCTATTAGATAATACAGGTTTCAAAAGAGATACGTGAAATACCGGATGGGCTTTGAGGGTCTTGGGCAGAGCAATTCGGTAAGCAGTAGGACATACTTGACCCAGTATTCGGAAAGGACCCACATATCGTGGTCCCAATTTGGTGGAAGGCTGTTTGAGGCGAAGATGACGTGAAGAAACCCAAACCTTATCGCCAGGCCGATATTTGGGAGCCCTCCGTCGCCGAAGATCAGAATAGAACTTATAACGTTCAGAAGCCTTGGAAAGAAGAAGGCGTATCTTCTTCCAATGATGAGTTAACCTCCTGGCGGATAGATCAGAAGCAGGATTTTCAGTGGAAGAGGTGTGTAGAGGAAACGTTCTGGGTTGAAATCCATAGGCTGCATGAAAAGGAGAGGTCTGAAGAGAGGAGTTGTAACGTGTGTTATGAGCCAATTCTGCTAGTGGAAGGTAACCAGTCCAATTAGAATGATGATGATCCACATAATGCCTCAAATAAGTTTCAAGGCACTGGTTAACCCTTTCGGTTTGGCCATTAGACTCCGGATGATGTGAAGTAGACAAAGAGATAGTTGTTCCAAAGTGTTTGCAGAGTGATCTCCAAAACCGAGAAACAAATTGTACTCCTCTATCCGAAACAATGTTCAGAGGGAAGCCATGTAATCTCACAATGTGTAAGAGAAAAAGTTCGGAAAGTCTTTTGGCAGATGGTAAACCAGGTAAAGGAATGAAGTGAGCTGTCTTAGTGAACCTGTCAACAACCACCCAGATAGTGTTGTTTCCAGCTGAAAGAGGAAGATCGGTAATAAAATCCATGGATAAATGGGTCCAAGGCTGATGAGGAATGGGTAACGGTTGAAGCAAACCGGAGGGAAGTTGACGAGGAGTCTTATTGCTGGCACACTGTGTACATACTGAGACATAATCTGTAACATCTTGAGACAGAGTAGGCCACCAGACATGTTGCTTGAGCCTTCGAGCGGTGTTACTGATGCCAGGATGTCCAGAGAGAGGACTGTCGTGAGCCCAATATAGAATCTTGGAACGAAGACGTTTAGGAACAAAGAGTAAGCCATCAGGAGGTTTGCAAGACAAAGGAAGATCCTTTTGAGCAGATTGTAAGTCATGTAACCACGAGGTTGATAACTGGGCTAAGACTTTATGAGGTTGAAGTATGGTACCAGATTCAGGAGTTGAAGTATCTTGAAATTGTCTGGAAAGGGCGTCAGCCTTGATGTTCTTAGAACCGGGAATATAAGACAGATTGTAATGAAAACGTGAGAAGAACAAAGACCAACGTGCTTGTCTGGAGTTCAGTCGTTTGGCCGTTTGAAGATAGAGAAGGTTTTTATGATCTGTGAGTATAGTAAACGGCAAAGAAGTGCCTTCCAACCAATGCCTCCATTCATCCAGTGCCATTTTAATAGCAAGTAACTCCTTATTACCTACATCATAATTTAATTCAGAAGGAGAAAATTTCTTGGAGAAGAATCCCACAGGGTGGATCTTTCCTGTGTCAGGTATACGTTGGGAAAGAACAGCCCCAGCAGCAACTGAAGAAGCATCCACTTCAAGAATAAATTGAAAATCCGGATTTGGGTGACGCAGGATAGGTGCAGAAGAGAAAGCTTTTTTGAGAGAATCAAAAGCTTCAACAGCTTCAGGAGGCCAATCTTTACAGTTTTGTCCTTTCCTGGTGAGAGACGAAAGAGGTGACGTTATAGTAGCAAAACCTTTGATGAATTTCCTGTAATAACTGGCAAATCCCAGGAAACGTTGCAGAGCTTTAAGAGAATCAGGTTTAGGCCACTCCAAAATGGCAGAGAGTTTAGTTGGATCCATTTCAAATCCTGATTCAGAGATTACATATCCCAAAAAGGGAATGGACCTTTGATGAAAAGAACATTTCTCCAGTTTGGCAAATAGATGGTTATCTCTTAAACGTTGAAGTACTTTCCTGACGTAATGTATATGATCTTGGTAGTTTTGAGAAAAAATTAATATATCGTCAAGGTAAATGATAACAAAAATATTCAAGAAATCCCGAAAAATCTCATTCACGAAGTGTTGAAAAACAGCAGGGGCATTACACAGCCCAAACGGCATGACAAGATACTCATAATGCCCAAATCGAGTGTTAAAGGCTGTCTTCCACTCATCACCCTTGCGCATACGGATAAGATTGTATGCTCCACGGAGATCGAGCTTGGTAAAAATGGTGGAACCTTGAAGATATGTGAATAATTCAGGTATTAGGGGTAAAGGATAACTGTTCTTGATGGTAATTTGATTTAACCCTCTGTAATCGATACAAGGTCGCAGTCCGCCATCCTTCTTTCCCACAAAGAAGAACCCAGCCCCTACAGGAGAAGAGGAGGGTCGAATGAATCCTCTGGCCAAATTATCTTTGATATATTCTTCCAAGGCTACATTTTCAGGCCTAGAAAGTGGGTAAGTTTTGCCTCGAGGATAAGGAGCTCCAGGGAGAAGATCAATAGGGCAATCAAATGAACGATGAGGAGGAAGACGTTCTGCTTCTTTTTTAGAAAAGACATCGACAAAATCTTGATACTGCGTAGGTAGAGGACCAGAAGTGTCGGTAGTAAGAGCAATAGTGAGTGGTATTTTAGTAAGTGGTTGAAGACAGTTAGTATGGCAAGATAATCCCCAGGAGGTGAGTTCACCATGGGTCCAAGAAAAGGTAGGATTATGTAACTGAAGCCAAGGAAGACCCAGGATTATGGGAAATTGAGGAGTAGTAATCACATCAAAACATATCCTCTCACAATGAAGTACTCCGACAGAAAAAAGTATGGGTATAGTAGTAAACTGGATGAGTCCGGAACCCAAAGGATCTCCACTAACAGTAGAGACGGAAACTGAAAACTTCTTTCTTAGTAAGGGAATAGTGTGAGTAGACACAAAAGTGGAGTCAATGAACACTCCTCCAGCACCAGAATCAATAAGAGCTTGGGTATGAATCTTGTTATCACCCAATTGAAGGGTTACAGGAACAAAGAGTTTATTATAGAGGGAATGAACTTGTTTTTGGCTTAACTTAGTTCCCTGGACAGAAGTTAAGCCCTGGCTTTTACTGGCCTGGTAGGACAATCCCTTAATAAATGCCCTTTAAGGCCACAGTATAGAC
Source organism: Bombina bombina (assembly GCF_027579735.1). Lineage (NCBI taxonomy): Eukaryota > Metazoa > Chordata > Amphibia > Anura > Bombinatoridae > Bombina > Bombina bombina. Next base: position 43,894,018 of record NC_069507.1, on the reverse strand, counting down.
ACAGGCCAAGAGAACGTCTTCTCAAACGCTCAGTTTCGGTTAATTTTATGGTTCCTACTTCCATAGGTTCAGCTTGATCAGGAGAAGGAGAGGCAGTTGTTACCGGGTTAGAAAAACGAGGAGCCAGACGAAAAGGAGTTCGAGTTGAGGACCTCTGATTTCTTTCTCTTTCTTGTTGGCGTTCACGATATCTAGAATCAAGACTGATGCAAAGATTTATTAAGGCTTCTAGGGAGTCTGGAAGTTCCCGATACACCAATTCATCTTTGAGACGTTCTGAAAGTCCTTTGCGAAAAGCTGCTCTAAGAGCTCCCTGATTCCAATTAGTTTCAGATGCAAGAGTGCGGAACTCAATGGCATATTGAGACACTGATTGACCACCCTGACGTAGGTCTAATAGAGAAGCTTCAGCAGCAGAAGTCCTTCCAGGTTTGTCAAACACGTTAGAAAAAACAGAAAGAAAAGCATCCACATCCTGAAGTATAAGATCATCTTTTTCTAACAGAGGTGATACCCAGGCCAAAGCTCTTCCTTTCATTAAGGAAATAAGGAATGTAATCCGAGATGAGGGAGTAGCAAAAAGGGTAGGACTGTTACGAAAGTGAAGTCGACATTGATTCAAAAAACCTCTACAATCTTCAGGATTCCCATCATATTTATCTGGAAGAGGAATCCTAGGACTCAAATGTCCTTGTGATTGGTTGTTGGGAATAGGAGGAGGAGATGCCTCAATATTAGGATTGGGAGGGATAGGAGCAACCAAGCTCTGTAATAATGTAGTGATTTGATCCAGCTTAGTATCCAAGGATTGCAAGTGGGTAGCATGAGATCCCAGTAACTGTCCCTGGTGAGTCACGGCCATGGATAATTCAGTGGGGTCCATTTATGGCCCGTTTGTAATGTCAGCCGTATTTAGTCAGTTCAGGATCTAACCCAACTGTTAGCGTGGATATTAAAACACACGCTAGCACACTGAGAAATATCCAGGACGTGACCCACTCAGGAAACAAAATAAGCAGGGTATCAGAACTTCCCAAAAGAATAGTAATTCAAAATCTCTTCTTGAGGATAGAATTGATTTACAGGAGATAGCGTTCCTTTCTCGGGAAAATAGAAACAAACAAAGCTTATGTCCCTTTAAGCAGGTTGATAGTGGATAAATGAATATGCTTCTTTCTTGCAGGTTTGCAACAAACTAAGAATGTCCCTTTAAGCAGGTTGTTAGCAAACAAAATAATAATGTCCTTTTAGCAGAAATAAAGCAAACAAAAATAAAGTCCCTTTAAGCAGGTGTCCGCAAACAAATGTTAATGTCCTTTTAAGCAGGATTGTCAGCAAAGAAATGATAACGTCCTTATTAGCAGGATTAAAGCAAACAAAGATAAAGTCCCTTTAAGCAAGTGTCCGCAAACAAATGATAATGTCCTTTTAAGCAAGATTGTAAGCAAACAAATGATAATGTCCTTTCAAGCAAGATTGTAAGCAAGCAAATGATAATGTCCTTATTAGCAGGATTAAAGCAAACAAAGATAATGTCCCTTTAAGCAGGTGTCGGCAAACAAATGATAATGTCCTTTTAAGCAAGATTGTAAGCAAACAAATGATAATGTCCTTTTAAGCAAGATTGTAAGCAAACAAATGATAATGTCCTTATTAGCAGGATTAAAGCAAACAAAGATAATGTCCCTTTAAGCTGGTGTCCGCAAACAAATGATAATGTCCTTTAGGCAGGTTAGCAGGCAAACAAGATTTGGAAGCAAGAGGCATTGGCAAAACAATGTCAAGGAGGATAGGGTCAGATTTCATAAGGTAGTACTCACTCAGACAGGGACCGGCAGAAAAGAGAACAAACGGGCACCGAGTAAATCTCCCGCCGAGATTTAAAGGCAGAGAGAGGCCGCCACGTCATAGGGGTTGTCAGAGAATGCGTCACGTTGCCTAGCAACGTGACGTAGGAACTCAGAAGAGATCCGGGAGCCGCGGCGACACGGCGATGAACGGTGAATTCATGACAACCAGAATTGTTATTGTTTTAAAAGATAGATGATCCCTTTATTACCCATTCCCCAGTTTTGCATAACCAACACAGTTATAATAATATACTTTTAACCTCTGTGATTATCTAAGCTTCTGCAAACTGCCTCTTTATTTCAGTTCTTTTGACAGACTTGCAGTCTAGCCAATCAGTGCCTGCTCCCAGATAACTGCATGTGCATGAGCACAGTGTTATCTATATGAAACACATGAACTAACACCCTCTAGTGGTGAAAAACTGTTAAAATGCATTCTGAAAAGAGGTGGCCTTCAAGGTCTAAGAAATTAGCATATGAACCTCCTAGGTTAAGCTTTCAAATAAGAATACCAAGAGAACAAAGCAAAATTGGTGATAAAAGTAAATTGGAAAATTATTTAAAATTACATGCCCTATCTAAATCATGAAAGTTTATTTTTGACTAGACTGTCCCTTTAACAAAAATAATACACTTTGAATTTTGTTTTTTTAGCGGTTTTTGCTTGTTCAGTGTAGTTTTACGACAATTTGAACTGTGCAGCTTAAAGGGACATTAAACCTAAACATTTTCTTTCATAATTCAGACAGAGAATACAATTTTAAACAACATTCCAATTTACTTCTATTGTCTAATTTGCTTTATTCTTTAGATATCATTTGTTAAAGAAATAGCAATGTACACGAGTGAGCCAATCACATGAGGCATCTATAAGCAGCCACCAATCAGAAGCTACTGAGCCTATCTAGATATGCTTTTCAGGAAAGAATATCAAGAGAATGAAGCAAATTTGATAATAGAAGTAAACTAGGAAGTTGTTTAAAATGGTATTCTCTATCTGAATCATGAAAGAAAACATTCAGCACCAGGGTAGCACTTTGTGATTGTTTTTTAAATATATCAACCAATCATCAAGTGCTGCCCAGGTGCTGAACCAAAAATGGGCCAGCTTCTCAGCTTCTAAGCTTACATTAAAAAAAATGATACCAAGAGAATGAAGAGAATTTGATATTAGGAGTAAATTAGAACGTTGCTTAAAATTGTATGCTCTATCTGAATCATGAAAATTTACTTTTGACTAGACTATCCCTTTAAAAGAAGGAAACACCCCTTTGTGAGACATAACAATCTCATGGAAAAAACTGCCTTTATATAGGACAGGATTTTAATAGCACTGGAGAGATTTCTTAGAGAATCACACAAGCCCAAAGACCTTTATAGAATTGCCCCCTTAGACTGTAAATAGAATTTTTTAAAGTATAGCATCCCTTTAATAACTCAATAAGACCATGTTCTAGGTGTTCAAAATTAGTCTTTCATATTTCCTCCAGATGTTCAGCCAACCAACTACCTATTTTGGAAAAAAATGGACATTGGATTATTTATTTTCATGCCATTTTCACATTTTTTATGACTCATTAAAATAGTGTTCATTTTCTTTTATTTATCTTTTCATTTGCATAATCCTGATTTTCTTAAGTAAGTTTATTAGTATTTACTATAATGCTGTGTTGTTTATTGCCCTAATACAGAGGATGCTGTAGTTAAAAATGAAATATTATGTATTTGACAAGCTGGCGCAGTCAGAAAAGAAATAAACCAAAAAAAAAAAAAAACATAATTAAATTTCATTGCAGGGATTTTAACACTTTAACTGCTAGAAAATGTTTCACAGGATATATTCACTTCAAACTAGAATTGTTGGCATTATTCAATATGATTAAAGAATTTTAATTAAACATTATATTGTATTTCTTATGAAATGCTTAAAGATACATAAAAACCCAACATTTTCTTTGATTCAGAAAGAGTGTAAAGTTTAAAAAAAAAATCTAGTTTACTTCTATAATCAAATTAACTTTGTTCTTTTGTATCCTTTTTAGAAGAGCATACCTACGTCTATCAAATATTTTTTAAAACATTTCTTTCTCAATGATGAGCTAAACTGCTGATATATGCTATGAGTTTCAAATTCCTTTTAATAAATCCCCTCACTCATTTGTGACATAAAACAAGTGAAGTCAACATGAGAAAAAAATGACTCTTTACAGTTCTCAGAAGATATTTATCTACCGCAGCTAGAGATCTAGTTTGATGTAAAAAGTGCCAAAGTACCAGAAATCTCTCTGCTATATACAGTCATAGACAAACCAAAAAACACAATAACTAGAGGAGGTCATTTGTCATTTCCCTACATTTAGTAATGTTTAATTATGATATATTTTCTTTGCTGTAGCTCCCTTTTGATTTTGAATGTAAAACAATCATCTTTTTTGAGAAAAGTGCAATATTTAGATTCCACAAGAAGATAGATAGAGAGATAGAGAGAGAGAGAGAGAGAGAGAAAGATAGATTTATGATAGATAGATAGATAGATAGATAGATAGATAAACAGATAGATAGATAGAGAGATAGATAGATTGGTTGATAGAAAGAAAGAAAGATGATAGATAGATAGATAGATAGATAGATAGATTGATTGGTAGATAGATAGATAAATAGATAGATAGATAGAAAGATGATAGATAGATAGATAGATAGATAGATGATAGATAGGTAGGTAGAGATAGATAGATAGATAGGTAGATAGATAGAGCGATCGATCAACAGACAGACAAACAGACAGATAGATAGATAGAGCTTGTAAGTGAGTGCTGGACTTTCTCTGTGTGTTGTATTAATTTGTTTTGTAATTTTCCCTATGGTTCTTGCACCCAGACCTGTCTGGGGTTAACTGCCTGTGACACTGGGGACAGTACAGCTTCCTATGAGTGCCCATGAGCACCCAGGGCTAAGCATGTTGCAGGGTCATGGGATGTGTACCCGGTCCGGTATGAGAGTGCAGTCCCCTTTCATGTTTTGTATATGTCTAGGGTGATTACATAAGCCTGTGCACCCTTCCTTTTTTCCCTGTCTGTTTGGATTTGAGAGCTTGCATTGTGTGGCTGTTTTAGGGTCCCAGGTATTGGTAAGGGCCTTGACATGGTACCTGAGCTTGTCTTATTTGGCCAAATGCAGTAACTAACCTTTCCATTTTTGCTTTAAAATCTTAGCTGAGAGCTTATGAGTGCTGGACTTTATCTGTGTGTTGTATTAATTTGTTTTGTAATTTTCCCTATGGTTCTTGCACCCAGACCTGTCTGGGGTTAACTGTCTGTGACTCTGGGGACAGCACAGCTTCCTGTGAGTGCCCATGAGCACCCAAGGCTGAGCATGTTGCACGGTCATGGGATGTATACCCGGTCCGGTATGAGAGTGCATTCCCCTTCTGTGTTTTGTATATATATATATATATATATATATATATATATATATATATATATATATATATATATTTATAGGTATAGAAATATATTTTACAAAAAAAAAATCAGATATACATAGAAATATATATTTAAAAATAAATCAATAGGAATGTTTGCACGGGCAGTTAGCATCTAGGCTCCCCGCTTGCTTTCACCCAAAAAAAACTCCATATACATTGTTACCAATGCACCAGAGGATTCTGGGTAAAGTATGCAAATTAGATATGCAATATCTCAGGCTTTTTGCTTTAAGGGCTGTGTTAACACACAGCGGACCTCTAATGGTGTAAGTGCAGAAAATTTACCCCATTAGGGGTCCTCTGTATGTTAACACAGTATTTGAAGCAAAAAGCCTTCATATCTACATTTTTTATTGATTTACTTTTGCGATATGGAGGATTTTGATCTCATGCTTTTATCTCCACCATAAGTATAATGTATTTAAAAATAAAAATAACATTTTCTTCTCTATGTAGAACATTGGAATGTAAAATATTTATAACTACCTTTGGGTTCAGCACTGTGTGTCACATGGCGTTAGAATAGCGCTCTAGTGATAAGTCTTTTTTTCTTGAAAGCATGCTGCATTGAAGTCTATGGGGAGAAGACCAAATTCCTGAGGTAAGTGCACCCGAGGTTTCATTCACACACTAACAATTTGCATTTTAACATGTAATACACGTGCTAACTCGCACACATTAAAGGTTATAAAGTTGAAAGCAGTATAGATAGATAGAGAGACAGGGGCCTAATTATGAACGTGAGAGCGGACATGATCCGATATTGCGGATGATGTCCAGCATTTATCATTGCACCCACAGTTCTGGTGAACCACTGGTGCAATACCGCCCCCTGCAGATTTGAGGCCAATCGGCCGCTAGCAGGGGGTGTCAATCTTGCGAGTTCTGTCCGCCTCCTCAGAGCAGACGGACAGGTTATGGAGCAGCGGTCTTTAGACCGCTGCTTCATAACTTGTGTTTCTGGCTTAGCCTGAAGGCTCGACGTTAATACGGGGCATCAAGCTCCATACGTAGCTTGATAAATATGCCCCACAGCCTTTATTTAAGTGTACTCCAGAGTAAAGTCTTCATTTTTAATTCTGTGCTGAAAATATTTTAGAATTATCCCTGAAAAGTATTTTTGCATAAGCAGAGGCTTTGGTTGCATTATTGATATTTTAAGTCTGTTTGTTATTTCCTTTTTTACTATGCCTTTTGTTTGAGACATAGTGTGTGATAAAGTGGATGAATACGTTTTGGGCTGTGGGGTGCTGAGTTTGCTCTGTGAAATCAGAATAATAATTCTGCACTCATGGCGTGCTCATTTTTTCCACAAAATGTGAAATGGCTTTTAATGTCTGAAGATTAAAATAAACTGTATTATACTTACATGGAGTTAGGAGCAGTTTAATTTGCAAACACAAACAAAGAATAGCATTATGGTTTTTGTGTTTGATGACCGGATTAGAAAGAAGATCACCATGTTTTGTGTTTTCTTTGAGTATTACTCGTTAATATAATTTATGTACAATGTAAATACACTTTCATCCAGCAGATATGAGTTTTATTAAAAACAAAGAATATTTATTTATTGAAGTGCAAGAAAATTGCTATACATATTCCAATGGCAGTGGAATGTAGAATATATAACTCTATATAATCTATCATCTGTCTATCATCTATCTATCTATCTATCTATCTATCATCTATCTATCATCTATCCATCCATCTATCTATCTATCTATCTATCTATTTATCTATCTATCTATCTATCTATCTATCTATCTATCTATCTATCTGTCTATCTTGATTCATTGGTCCAAAATAACTACTGTCAGTCTTTGGTAGTCCACTGGCTGTGTTTCAATGCCCAGGCAAGCCTCGTTTTCATATTTTGCAATTTTCTTACTTAGCTGTTGACTCTTAGAAATGTGTCTTGCCTTGGCTTTTATAGCATTTTTTCTAAAGGAAAGACATACACTTGTAAGGGTGATAGTGGTCTATATGTTTTTCTTTGTTATTTGCCTTTTTCTTCACATTATGATAACAATATACTGATTTATGCAGTAAAAAAAGTATTCAAATAATACTTAAAAGTGTGTAGTAACACAGTCTGTTCCAGCGCTGACATACAGTATGTAACTAAGTTAATAGAATTATGAATTGTGTTAGCATTAAGTTTTAAGTTGACACGTGCAAGGACAAAACCTACCTACTATTAGAGTTTGATCCAAACAATTTCAATTCTGCAACTTCACCTTCAGTTCCCCTCACTGTACACTTTTGTTTTATTGGTGGGTTTATAAAACCCTTACTGCTACTGAAGCTGCTGTTGCTACCAGTCATGGTAGCGGTGGGCCCTTCATATCTCATATGCTTGGTGGGCATGGGAATGCATGCTAAGGCAGATGCTAAGGATAATCCTGCTGCTGCAACTGCCGCTCCTTCTCTAGAATGAGATGGAGGAGCAGACATTGGCCTTGAAAATAACATAACATAACAGCGCTTAACAGACTTCTGCTCATTGGACAAGTAGAAGCAGGCACGTACTCTGCACTTATAGTGACAGTGCTGATACTACTGGTGGTAGTGAAGAAGGAAACATAGTACACTCATAGTACACTCTAACTGACTAACAACTTTATGACAGAATGTATATTATTATTTATTATTAGCAACAAGGATTTTTTGGGGTTGTTGCCCCCAATGCAATAACAAATATGGTTTCAGTTAAATGGGGGGAACACTGAAAAATAATATACTAGTCTTAAAGTCTGTGTACATGGGCCAAAATCAACTCTCCCTCTAATAACTTTTCCCTACCCTCTGATCCCCTCTCCCTCATCCCCCCTCCCTGCCGCATCAAAAAATAAATTCTGCAGCGTAGCAGTCCCACCTGCTCCCGCCCCCCTCCAGCATTGGTTCACCCACCCCCCTCCCTCCTAACTCCCCATTCCACCAACGATTTGTACCACCGCTGCCTGATGCTTCGGTACCTCGGCAAGACTATTTCTGCACTGCCCCACTCGTGGGGCATGCAGAAATTGCGCAATCTCGCTACTTTTAGCAAGATCGAGGCAGAGAGAGGCCCAGGGCTTAATGACCAGCGCTATCCTTGTGCTTTTTTCTACTGCGCATCGGCACTGGTCATTAAGAGGTTAAGGCCAGGTATGTTTGTCTTGCGCAGTCTCTACTGCTCATGACAGCAGCAGACAAACATACCTGGAGTTTTATAATATAGGATGTAACTAGTGATAGTATAGGCAACAGACATGAACAGTGAGCAATATACCCAGCCACTGAGAATAACTGTTATTAAAGGACCAGTCAACACAGTAGATTTGCATAATCAACAAATGCAAGATAACAAGACAATGCAATAGAACTTAGTCTGAACGTCACATGAGTAGTAGATTTTTTTTCTGACAATTTTAAAAGTTATGTCTTTTTCCACTCCCCCTGTACCATGTGACAGCCATCAGCCAATCACAAATGCATACACGTACCATGTGACAGCTATCAGCCATTCACAAATGCATACACACTTATTCTTGCACATGCTCAGTAGGAGCTAATGACTCTAAAAGTTTGAATATAAAAAGACTGTGCACATTTAGTTAATGGAAGTAAATTGGAAAGTTGTTTAAAATTGCATGATCTATCTGAATCATGACAGTTTAATTTTGATTGAGTGTCCCTTTAATTATTGTCGTTGTTATATATATTTTATACCCAAAGGAAAACTTATGCTATGTTACTACTATGGTGCTGTAGAGAGTCTGTAACGAACTGCTAGGTAGCCACAGTGCCCCCACTGCAATAACAAAACAATTGTTTCAATTAGATGAGGTTACTAGTAATAGTTATATAATATTACTTTATAATATATATTTAGTAACAATGTATGCAGAATAATACTTCCCTAGAAGTGCCAATAATTCTATGGGGCCGAATTATCAAGCTCTGAATGGAGCTTGATGCCCCGTGTTTCTGGCAAGCCTTCAGGCTAGTCAGAACCACAAGTTAGATCGGGTTGACTTCTGTCCGCGGCCTCAGAGCAGGCAGACAAGTTATGAAGCAGCGGCCCCTATGTCTTTACCACTCCTAATTTATTCCATGAATCAACCACCCTTTCTTTGAAGAAATGCAACGCTTAATTCATTTATTTGCCATATTTTTATTATTATAAATACATTTTGTTGGCCATTTATTTCTGCTGGTCAATGAAAAAAAGACAAGAGTGTAAAAAAATAATATATTGCATACATGCAGACTTGTGGATTTGTTGTTATACGACTATGATCTGTTAAATATCAGACAGGCATATAGGTAGACTCGCGATTCAGGCAACCGCATGAAAATAAATTACATTAGTGGATGATTAGTATTGCATTCACATAGCCAGCTTCCTAATCCAATTACACTAATTTAAAGACTGAACAATTTATATTTTGCTAATGCATGTAGCAGAAAATTTTTGCTTATGCCTTGTCTTTTCAAAATTGAAATAAAAGCTTTGGACAACTTATAATGCTAAACGAATTGGTATAAAAAAAAAATCAGATTTACCCTTGCATATAAATGTGGGAAATATTTGTTTTTATTTTAATTGTGTCGGGATGGTAGTATTGATAATTTAGCGATTATTCGATCATTCCATATTCATAGATATATTGGGGTGGATTTAATAAGCAGCAAAGACCGCTGCTCCTTAACTTCTTGATATGATCGGGATGATTGACACCCCCTGCTAGCGGCCAATTAGCCACGAATATGCAGGGGGCAGCATTGCACAAGCATTTAACAAGAAAGACTTGTGCAATGTTAAATGCTGACAGCTTATGCTGTCGGCATTGAGCGATGCCAGGCGGACATGATTCACTATGATATAAAAAAATAATATTAAGGGAGTACTTTGTTCCTTGTTATATCTATCTATCTATCTATCTATCTATCTCTCTATCTATCTTTCTGTCTATCTGTTGAGTCTGTCATCTGTCTAGCTATCATCTATCTATTAATCTATATATCTGTCTGTCTGTCTATCATCTATCAACTGTCTGTCTGTAGAATCTGCCTGTCGATGTCTCAAGTCTGTTTATTATCTATCAATCTACCTCTATCTATCTATCTATCTATCTATCTATCTATCTATCTATCTATCTATCATCTATCTATCTATCTATCTATCTATCATCTATCTATCTATTTATCTATCTATCTATCATCTATCTATCTATCTATCTATCATCTATCTGTCTATCTAGCTATCTTTTTAAATAATAACCATTTTAAAGTGTGTAAATTTAACAGTTTCATATCACTTTTGTACATCTAAATTCCTCACAGCAACCTTAACTGAGGATTTGATAACCATATTTAAGTTCTGTACAGCTGTTGATTGTTAAATTGTTTTTTTTTAATTATTATTAAACCAATAAATGATCATGTTTATAAGACATATGAACTGAACATACATGAAAACTTTTTTTAAGAAAGCTGTATTACATAGCAAACTGCTGCCGTAGAGAACTCAAGACACATGCATGTGTCTACCTAGGTATGCTTTTCAACAAATGCTGATTTTCTGCAGAAAATCATTAGATATATTTTTCTAAAGGAAAAATAAGTTTTGTTTAGTTCGCTAACTTCACTGCTTTCCTAAAGTCACCCCTTACCACCATTCTTATATTTTTATTGATGCAAAAACATCTAAGGGATATAAGCATAACTTTCTATATTTTTAGCTCTCCAATTTGACTGTCCACCTTAATGTCCATTATCAAAAGCCCTTTACATTTTCAACACATTTTTGAAACAAAACATCATTTTAGGATTCAAAGTAAATTAGTTTGAAGTCAGGACCCTTTGACATCTTAATCCATCAACATATTACAGCTCTTTAGCCCTAAAGATAGCAACTGCGTTTCCTTTCTAGTTTATTAAAGGGATATGAAACCCAATTGTTTCTTTCATAATTCTGATAGAACAGCAGTTTTAAGAAACTTTCTAATTTACTCCTATTAGCATTTTTTCTTCGTTCTCTTGATATCTTTATTTGAAAAATCAGGAATGTTAGCTTGGGAGCCGGACCATTTTTGGTTCAGAACCAAAAAACCATTTTTGGTAGCGCTTGATGATTGGTGGCTAAACGTATATCCCTTTAATCAGGAAGAAAATATATTTTTCTTTAAATAATCTGTAACTAAAAATACACAAAAGTGGCAAATACACAAAAATGGCAAAGCCAAAGCAAATAATATCTATTTGTCAAAACCGATATAAACTTAACTACTATATAAGACTTTAAAACTCAAGTTTTTTTATCTGCTAAAAAAGCAGAACATTCATAAAATGTGCAGATCTTAGGTTGACACCTTTGGAATTCAGCACATTATTTGGCTTGAGCCATCATTGATCTATGGAACTTTAAAAGCTGTAAAATTATTTTCTCCGGCATTAACTCAGAAGTAGAGTTGTAAGTCTTAAACATAGCAGATTCTTAGGTATTGTAGCCAAGCTTTTCAAACCATACGTCTTGGCTGAATGCTTGACATATATTTATACAGGGTTTTGTTCATAAAATAGATGATATAAGCAACAGGTTTCAAAGATTTTCTCTTTATTTAGCAGTATTTGTATGCTAGAAATATTATAAAAAGGTCATAATGCATTTTCTTTAACGCCTTGAGTGCTAACGATGGCTGTGAGCCGTAGCAAATTTTCTCAGTCAGGTGCTAACAACGGCTCAGAGCTGTCGCTAGCACTCACGCACCTTGAGGGCAATCTGGGGACTCCCACCTACTCCCACCCTGGCGATCTGGCCTGGATAGTGAGAGGCATTGCCGGGGCTTCACGTTTCGTGCGGTGACTTGCACACAATGACGTAATGACGTCATCGTGCATAACTTATTTAAAATTAACAATGGACAAAATAGGGAGATGGTGGCATGCTGCTTAGATGTCTGTATCTCAGGCATCTAAGCAGCTACAGACCACCAAGACCCACCATTGGAAAGATAATCGCCTAACCTTTCCAACTGTATAAGTCTTGGGGATCTGGAGAAAAAAGTAAAAGTGTAAAAAATAAATATATTTTAAAAAGTTTAAAAAAAATACTTATAAATACTTTTTTTTAATCCACTTTTTGGACCTTTTGACTTAAAGGGATACTAAACACAAATTGTTTCATTCGCGATTCAGATAGAGCAGGCAATTTTAAGCAACTTTTTAATTTACTCCTATTATCAAATTTTCTTTGTTCTCTTTATTTGAAAAAAACAGGAATTTAAGCTTAGGAGTTGGCACATTTTTGTTTCAGCTACCAATCAGAAAGCTCTTCCCAGGTGTTGAACCAAAAATGGGCCGGCTCATAAGCTTATATTATTGCTTTTCAAATAAAAATACCAAGAGAGCGGAAAAAAAATGATAATAGGAGTGAATTAGAAAGTTGCCTAAAATTGCTGCTCTATCTGAATCATGAAAGTAATTTGTTTAGTTTAGTATCCGTTTAACCCCTTAATGACCACAGCACTTTTCCATTTTCTGTCCGTTTGGGACCAAGGCTATTTTTACATTTTTGCGGTGTTTGTGTTTAGCTGTAATTTTCCTCTTACTCATTTACTGTACCCACACATATTATATACCGTTTTCTCGCCATTAAATGGACTTTCTAAAGATTCAATTATTTTCATCATATCTTATATATTACTATAAAATAAATGATCAAATATGAGGAAAAAAATGAAAAAAACACACTTTTTCTAACTTTGACCACCAAAATCTGTTACACATCTACAATCACCAAAAAACACCCATGCTAAATAGTTTTTAAATTTTGTCCTGAGTTTAGAAATACCCAATGTTTACATGTTCTTTGCTTTTTTTTTTTTTTTTACAAGTTATAGGGCAATAAATACAAGTAGCACTTTTCTATTTCCAAACCACTTTTTAAAAAAAAAAAATTAGCGCTAGTTACATTGGAACACTGATATCTTTCAGGAATCCCTGAATATTCCTTGACATGTATATATATAATATATATTTTTTTAGAAGACCTCCCAAAGTATTGATCTAGGCTCATTTTGGTATATTTCATGCCACCATTTCACCGCCAAATGTGATCAAATAAAAAAATTGTTCACTTTTTCACAATTTTGTTCACAAACTTTAGGTTTCTCACTGAAATTATTTACAAATAACTTGTGCAATTATGGCACAAATGGTTGTAAATGCTTCTCTGAGATCCCCTTTGTTCAGATATAGCACACATATATGGCTTTGGCGTTGCTTTTTGGTAATTAGAAGGCCCGCTAAATGCCACTGTGCACCACATGTGTATTATGCCCAGCAGTGAAGGGGTTAATTGGGGAGCATGTAGGGAGCTTCTAGGGTTAATTTTAGCTTTAGTGTAGTGTAGTAGACAACCCCAAGTTTTGATCTAGGCCCATCTTGGTATATTTCATGCCACCATTTCACCGCCAAATGCAATCAAATTTAAAAAAGAGTAAAATTTTTCACAATCTTTGGTTTCTCACTGAAATTATTTACAAACAGCTTGTGCAATTATGGCACAGATGGTTGTAAATGCTTCTCTGGGATCCCCTTTGTTCAGAAATAGCAGACATATATGGCTTTGGTGTTGCTTTTTGGTAATTAGAAGGTCGCTAAATGCCACTGTGCACCACACGTGTATTATGCCCAGCAGTGAAGGGGTTAATTAGGTAGGATGTAGGGAGCTTCTAGGGTTCATTTTAGCTTTAGTGTAGTGTAGTAGACAACCCAAAGTATTAATCTAGGCCCATTTTGGTATATTTCATGCCACCATTTAACCGCCAAATGCGATCAAAATAAAAAAGCCCCCAAACTCCATGATCCCCCCCAAACAGCTCTCTAACCCTCCCCCTCTACCTTATTGAGAGCCATGTTGGGTACTGGCAGCAGTACCCAGTTTAAAAAAAAAAGTTTCTGTAGTGTAGCTCCCCCCCAAAACCCCCCCCCCACCCCCTCCCAGATCCCTTAGATCTTTTATTTACTCATTCCCTCCCCCCTTTCTCCCCTGTGCATGCGCGCATGTCCGTGCGAGCCCCTGGCGACCCAGCCCATGATCCTGCCCCCCTCTTACTGCAGACATTCATCGATGGCCGCCCACCCACCTCCAACATCGGCACCCACCCTCCAACGATTGTGGCCATCGATGTCCGGTGCAGAGATGGCAACAGAGTGGCTCTCTCTGCATTGGATGGCTAAGAAGAGTTATTGCAGGATTCCTCAATATCGAGGCATCACTGCAATAACCGGAAAGCGTCTGGAAGCGATCAGAATCGCTTCCACCGCTTTCCAAAACCGATTACATCCTCGGTCGTTAACTGTATTTTTTTAGAAGACGTACCCCAAGGTTTCTGACATGAGAACATGATTGCCCTGTTCGCTGTAAAACACTTGTGTGTGTAATGCCACCCACTTCTCTCACACAACCAATCAGGTGAGAGAAGGGCATGTCAATCACCCCAAACGAACATGTTCAGTGTGGTTTCTGTCTGCAAACTCATAGATGGCAGAGAGTATAAGAAGCAGCGTTGTGGTGGCTGCTGCTTCTTGCAGGCACGTGCAAGTCCGCCCCGATGGGCTCAAATGCAGCATATGCTACCTAATACATTGAGCCCTATGTCTGAGTTGTATTGATAAGGCACACAGATAGCCGACAGATATATGAGAAGCATATCTAGATATGCTTTTGCATTTTAAATAGTGTGTCTGCTCAAAGACATTGGTGCCTTGTATTCTATTGGTGATATAAAATCTTCTTGACGAGACTGGGGAAAGTAGGTTTCCTACAGTTCTTGTATGGTTATACAATGTGATATACAAAATAATAAAAACAAAAACATATTTTCTAGTTATGACTTCTTTCTCTTCCTAGTCACATTCAGTTTCAGGTGAGTGTTTCCCTCTTATACAAAGGAAAAAGAGGGAATCCTGGTTAGTCAATTATTATAATAGTATTACACATATCATAAGTATACTAAAATAATAAAGTAAATTTTATCATAGAAGTAAACTGAAAAGCTTCTTAAAATTGCAATATCTGTTTGAATCATACAAGTTTAATTTTCATGACCCTTTAATGGGACAAAGTTGTAATATTTATGTTGCATCTAAAAGGAGGCAATTAAAAATAAAATAAAAATATATATTACTTTTTGGGATATGTTGATTATCTACAACAGGCTGCAAACTGCACAATTTTCATGAATATGATGGCTATATTAAAATGTAAAATATATTTTACATGAAAAATTCTAAAAGCTGTTTAAATTTATATAGAAATCAACTTGAAATGCTTTTGTGTGGCACAGCTTCCTCACTGGCTGAAAATATCAATTCTTATAGGTACATTGGTTGGATAGGCACATGTCTACAGCAGCATCAAAATAAAAAGCTTTTTTGTTCTGGAAAGAGACATCAGTTTTTCCAAAAACAAAAAACAAACTGTAATACATTTAGAAACACCCTTCGTTAGATATTAAAAACAATTATGACTTTAATATAATTTAAGCTCTATCTATTTTAATTAACATAGGGTTAGATTACTGCTAGAGCGGTAGTTTGTGCTCCCGATCACGTGTTAACCCTGCTAGACTTTGACTTTTTGCGTGTGTTGGTTTCCGCATATTACAAGTTGAAAGTAAAAAGCTTTCATTCTCACACTAACCTGACGTGCACAAAAAGCCAAACTTCAAATACTGTGACTGCGTTAATGTATTCCTTCCCATAGACTTTAATGGAGCACGAAAAGTGGAAAAAAAACTAACACCCAATAAGTAGCGCAAAACTCAATCATGTTTTCTTAAGTGCGCTAAATATTCATTTTTCACATTACAATGTTCCTCATGTAGAAGAATATGTTCTATTTATTCTTAAATGCATATTTCTACATATATATTATGTTTTTTTTGTAAAATATATATCTATACACTTTATTAAATATGAATATTGCATAAATAAGATTTTTCATGTTTTCAGCTACTTGACTACAAAGGGCTTCAATGCACTTATATACAGTATATGTCTATAAATATATAAATACATACTGTAGATAAGTGCACACATATAAACATCTATAAGTATATAAATATATATATATATATATATATATATTTATATGTGTATATATATATATATATATATATATATATATATAAAACAATGTCCAAGCGAATGCACTCACCAATCCAGGCTGTGTAGTACCGGGGTGCTGTGTAGAGAATCAAATAGAAGACTTGTAATCCATTTATCCAGAACAGAACACTGCACTCACCGGATATGGGGAAGTTCATGTTTTCATTTTGTAACTAGTGATGTCGCGAATAGTTCGGCGGCGAATAGTTCCCGGTGAACATAGCATGTTCGCATTCCCTGCGGCGGGCGAACATATGCGATGTTCGATCCGCCCCCTATTCGTCATCATTGAGTAATACTTTGACCCTGTACCTCACAGTCAGAAGACACATTCCAGCCAATCAGCAGCAGACACTCCCTCCCAAACCCTCCTACCTCCTGGACAGCATCCATTTTAGATTCATTTGGAAGCTGCATTCTTAGTGAGAGGGGGGACAGTGTAGCTTCTGCTGATTTAATAGGGAAATTGATAGCTAGGCTAGTGTATTCAGTGTCCACTACAATCCTGAAGGACTCATCTGATCTCTGCTGTAAGGACAGCACCCCAAAAAGCCCTTTTTAGGGCTAGAACATCAGTCTGCTTTTTTTTTTTTTTCCCCTGTGTAATCTAATTGCAGTTGCCTGCCTGCCAGCGTGTGTGTCAGGCTCACAGCGTATACTGTGCCCACTTGCCCAGTGCCACCACTCAAATCTGGTGTAACAGTAGTGTAGATTTTTTTTAAAAAAACAACACTTTTTGACTGTGTTAAATAATAGCAGTCAGTTTCCTTCACACGTGTGCGTTTCAGAGCCTGCCTGCCAGGGCACAGTGTCACCCCAGTGCAACTCATATCTGATGTAATAGTAGTGTAGATTTAAAAAAAAAACACTTTTTTGACTGTGTTAAATAATAGCAGTCAGTTTCCTTCACACGTGTGCGTTTCAGGGCCTCCCTGCCAGGGCACAGTGTCACCCCAGTGCAACTCATATCTGGTGTAACAGTAGTGTAGATTTAAAAAAAACAACACTTTTTAGACTGTGTTAAATAATAGCAGTCAGTTTCCTTCACACGTGTGCGTTTCAGGGCCTGCCTGCCAGGGCACAGTGTCACCCCAGTGCAACTTATATCTGGTGTAACAGTAGTGTAGATTTAAAAAAAAAAAACACTTTTTGACTGTGTTAAATAATAGCAGTCAGTTTCCTTCACACGTGTGCGTTTCAGTGCCTGCCTGCCAGGGCACAATGTCACCCCAGTGCAACTCATATCTGGTGTAACAGTAGTGTACATTTAATAAAAACAACACTTTTTTGACTGTGTTAAATAATAGCTGTCAGTTTCCTTCACCCGTGTGCGTTTCAGGGCCTGCCTGCCAGGGCACAGTGTCACCCCAGTGCAACTCATATCTGGTGTAACAGTAGTGTAGATTTTAAAAAAAAAAACACTTTTTTGACTGTGTTAAATAATAGCAGTCAGTTTCCTTCACATGTGTGCGTTTCAGTGCCTGCCAGGGCACAGTGTCACACCAGTGCAACTCATTTCTGGTGTAACAGTAGTGTACATTTAAAAAAAAAATACAATTTTGACTGTAATAGATTGAATAGCAGTTAGTTGTCTGCAAGCGTGTGTGTCAGGCCTACAGCGTCTACTCTGCCAACTTCTGCCAGTGCACAGTGCTACTCATATCTGTTGTCACAGTAGCTTGCACGCATAGTACCACCAATCGAAAAAAAAATGACAGGCAGAGGCAGGCCACCCCACAGGGGCCGTCATGTTCGTGGTGCTGTGATTCCCTTTGGCCCTAGAATAATGCCCAGTGTTCAGAGGCCACGTACCCCGAACTCAAAGATTTCTGAGGATATAGTTGACAGGCTAACACAGGACACCCAATATTCTACAGCTTCCGCTCGGAACCTTGACGCACCATCCTCCTCCAGCTTAGCTTCGGGCACCTCTCAAGTTACCACTCGCCCGCCTGCCGCCACCACCAACACTAGCACCACAGCCGCTTCACTTGATCTGTCAGAGGAGTTATTTACTCATCAGTTGGAAGAAATGAGTGATGCGCAACCATTATTGCCAGAGGATGTAGATAACAGGGATATGTCTCAGTCAGGCAGCATTACACACATGGACGTACGGTGTGATGATGATGATGTTGTACCTGCTGCGGGAGTTTGGTCTGTCACTGTGAAGCGGGCGTAACCCTTACACTACCTGATCGATACAACATCATACCTGATGTTTTAAAGCATGTTATTCCAAACAATTTAGGAATGTTAGGTGATTTATGCCCTTTATGGCTTAAAACCAGACTCTGCATCAACTATGTAATTTTCTATAGGAGTTTTGCCATGGATCCCCCTCCAGCATGCCACAGTCCAGGTGTTAGTCCCCTTGAAACAACTTTTCCATCACTAGTGTGGCCAGAAAGAGTCTCTGTGGGTTTAAAAATTTGCCTGCCCATTGAAGTCAATGGCGGTTCGCCCGGTTCGCCAGTTCGCAAACTTTTGGGGAAGTTCACGTTCGCTGTTCGTGAACCCAAATTTTTAGGTTCGCGACATCACTATTTGTAACTAATAAAAGGATATCTTATTCTCAAAAAAATTAGGTGAGTGTAGTGTTCTGTTCTAGATGAATGGATTACAAGTCTGCTATATATTTTTATATATATATATATATATATATATATATATATATGTATCTCTTTTAAAAACCCTTTGCATGCCTTTCTTTTTCTAACACCTGAGACCTTATATCTTTGATCCCTTATAATTTTTTTTACAATTTTTTTTAATAATGTTTATCAGACAATGTTATTTTGAGTTTAACTGTATTTTTAATTGGATTTGTTTTCTGCAACTTTTTAGTCAAGTGTAACAGTACACCAGAGCTCTGAAGTTGCGCAATCCCAATGCGCATTAGCTTCAATTACTCTCAAGCGAACGCATTTAATTTTAACTCCTAATATCGCACTACTTCCAACGTGTTTAAAGAGCAGTGATAAACTCCTTATAACCCGCACCCAACAGTTAGTTCTCCACTCATAATCTAGCCCATAGCATCTCTTTTAAGTTTCTCCTAAGTGCCATCTATCTTAGGGAAGTTTTATAATTTTGTTTTAAATGAAGAAATAAAAATTGCCAAAAAATGTATTTTCTCCATAACCTTACATATTTTGTATAACAACGCCTAGAACTAATCATATGGTGAAATATAATAATTAAGGAACTTTGTTGTATAAAACCAAATCAGGCTGTTTAAATGCATTGACTGTGTACGCTTTAGATCTTTATCATTGATCAGCTTAATTTGATGTTCATATGAAAACGTATATGTGTGGACTTTCTGTTATTTAAGAGAAACCATGAGCACTTTGAAAAGATATGCTGAACATAGATTTGGAAATCTGATTGGTTTTTAATAAATTGGAAAACATAGGCCCAACTATATCATATCCAAGCTGGATGTTTATTAATTATATTTTTTTGTGGTTGAGAATATCCCTCCACTCAGGAGGCTTTTTTAAGAAAGGGGAATTACAAAAGTAAAAAAAAAAAAAAAAGAGTAAAATGTTTTTACTTGACCACCAGTTCCAAATAAAAGATTGGATGACATGCTACTTGAACATTGTGGCATTCCTCCCAGATGTTCTGGATATTGAGGGTTACTGTCACAGATAGGATAGTCTGGCTGACACCCTTTGTCCTTGACCCTAGATCCCTACTATTGCTGCTCCATAAACAAAATGCAGGTGGGTCACCCCCACAAATCTTCATCATCTCCCTGTGTCTGAAAGCCTCTGAGAATGTTAAAAGGTATAAACTAGAATTATTCCAGATATTAACATTGGTGATGTTAACAAAATTTTGCTAAAAACTACATGTGAAAGGTAGTGTTGACAAAGAGTCAGAATTTTCTACTTATAGATTTTCTTATTTAAATCTCCTTTCTCCCCCATTTCAATAATTTTTATACAATCCTTTACAAGATTCTAAAAAAAACAGGCACATTTTACTTTGAGTCTCACTAAAAACGGCCCCTTCTCTACATTTCTGGAGGTAAAGAAGAGACACATATGGGTAGGTAGATTTTGGGTGGAGTTAGGAGTGTTATAGATGGGATTGGGTGCTGTTAGGAGTGTCATTGATGGGATTGGGTGAAATTACAAGTGTAATTGATGGGTTTGGTGGAGTTAGGAGTGTTGTGGATGGGGTTGGTTGGAGTTAGGAGTGTCATGGATAGGTTGGGGGGAAGTTAGGGAGTATTATGGATGGGGATGGGTGGAGATAGGAATGTTATAGATTGGGTTGGGTGGAATTATGGGTTGGGTGGAATTAGGAGTGTTATGGGTGGTGTTGGGTGGAGTTAAAAGTGTCGTGTATTGGGTTGGCTGGAGATAGGAGTGTTATGGATAGGTTGGGTGAGTTAGGATGGTCATGGATGGGATTGGGTGGAGTTAAGGGTGTCATGGATGGGTTTGCGTGGAGTTAGGAATTTCTTGGTTGTGATTGCTTGAGTTAGTGAGTATCATGGATGGGATTGGGTGAAGTTAGGAGTGTTGTGGATGTCATTGCTTGGAGTTAGGAGTAACATGGATGGGATTGGATGGAGTTTGGAATGTTATGGATGGGATTGGGTGGAATTAGGCATGTTATGGATTGGGTTGGGTTGAGTCATTTGTATCATGGGTGGAGAAAGAGCATGGCAGGGAATCTAGGACATTTTCCTTGATTTAGCAAGCTACAGGAAAAACAGTAGACAGTTTTTCAAACATCATTAATAAAATTGTAATGAATGTATGAAACAACATTTTAAAAAATACCAATTAATTCTGTATTAAATTATTACAATTTCAATTAAAATTTTATTACAAGTATACAGCAAATATAAATTTAAATTACAAAGTACACTTTTATATAAAACACTCAGAAAAACGTATATTTTATGTTCAAAGCATACTTTATTTTTTCAAAAAAATCATGTTATCACTGTATAGGGTGCTCTCCCCTTAAATGATTTCCAAAAGAGATTTCATGGGAGGCAATTTCCCTCACTCAGACTTCCAAAAGTTAACCCTTTTTTCTAACACATTTATAGCTGCTGAAACCATAAAGAATTGGGGTGTTATAAAATCATTGAGGATGAAGCATCCACCTTAGTATTGTTGCTGCTATATCCTAAGCCATTTTTTTAGAGTGGCTGAATTTGTTTGAGGGTAATATACTATAATGGCTAGCATTTAGGAACAATGCCCCAAATATTTATACCACTAAATATTAATGACTTCTTATGACTTGTCACAATGACCACTTTTCAAATCAATGCAATAACAAAAGAGCCCACATTATTGAATTTGTGAACTGGAATATACCTCTGTTACTATGAGTTCAATAATGTAGACACAAACATTTTGAAATACACCCAGACACATACATATATGCAGACATAGCACTTGCGACTTAACTAATGCAACAACTGTTGCTTCCAATGGGATTGGAATACCAAAGGAAAAAGAATACATGATGAGCATGACAGTTTTGCCACAGCAAACAGATTAGAACTGTGACGTGTTAAAAAATCATTAAACTCATTTTCCAATTAGTGCTATTTTTAAATGTAAATTATATTTTCACTTTCTTTTTTACATATCCTTTTTAAATGTATTTTCTTTTTTTTGTTACACAATACGCGTTTTGCTCTACATCTTTTTTTTTTAGATTATTCAAACTGCCTGGAAATTTTGTGCAACTCCATGCATATAATATCAATGTTTATTGATGTTCTGATTATTGTTTTTTTCTGTGCTTTTTTATTGACAAGTCTGCTCTGTACTTTTTCTAAGGTTAAAAAGTAAAATACAAAGAGGATACTATTTTTGTTCCCTAACAACAGACAGTCTCATACTAAATATAAACAGAGATTTTTTTTTTCTTCACAAGCAATGATGCTCTAATTGATTTTTCAGAAAGCTTGATATATAATCCATAAAAACACCTCAGCATGTATGGCTTTTGATCTTCTCTTTCAATTTGCTTTTACCTTTGCTCGTGCCATTGCTAATATGGCAGTACACTTCTGTCTTCACAAAGGATCCAAATCACTTGTAGCAGAATATAACTACATGGAATTGGCTCAGAAAGGGCAAATGTATGGTATGTCTTGTGTACAACAAAAGATTATTAAAGTAGTTTTGGTGCCTTTTTAATGGGAATGAAAATGGAAAAGGAAAATGGATGAATTAGCAGAGCTAGAGAAATATGTCATCCCTGAAATAGGGATATCAATCTCATATCCCTTTATGCTCAACATAGAGTTAGGTTTGTTTCAGTTTAGGATTATTTAAATGGTCATTAATGTCATGATGTGGAGAGAACATGCATTTTTAAATTTTAAATAAACTTTATTGTGGGAATTATAAACAGTATGACAATCATATGTCACAAAAATGTAGTAAGCAATATGAGTAAGTGATACACAGATCCGAACAAGATGGAAAAGGTCTAAATATAAAAGTGTGATGGGCCGATCACGATTGTTGGCAGTGTTGTTCTCACATTATATATATATAATATATATGTTACCTGGTTCACGTAGTAAGAGGGGGAAAAAACACACAACTCAAACCCTCCTCTCCTCCGTCCCTGCCGCTGTACTGTATTATTAGACTGTTCTTTCTCAATACATCTCTTTTTTCATCTCCCTCTATCAGAAACTCTGACTCAGTCCTGTTATGATAAATATAATTCCAGTACATGCTCCTTCTGAGAAAAAGGCAGTAACGGCTGTCTCTGAAGTGAGGGGCTACATACTTTGATATATGTTATCCATTTTTTTTAAAAATGGAGAGAGTCTATGGGGGGTAGTTATCAAGCCGTCAACCTTAAGTCCGACACAGATCGATTCTTACGTCACTCCAGATGTTCCGCACATTCTCACTACTTTTGTTAGTTATCAAATGACTAGCAGGTACGCTCGGCACTTTTACGGCCCAGCGTACCTGGTTTTCAAACCGCCACCCCTGGAGGCGGCGGATCCCATAGGAATCAATGGGAGTCTGACCATAGCGAAAGTACAAGTTTGCTGCTGACAGACATCCCATTGATTTCTATGGGAGCTGTCTGCACCTAACACCCTAACATGTACCCCAAGTCTAAAAACCACTAATCTGTCCCCCCCTACACCGCCGCAACTAAATAAAGTTATTACCCCCTAAACCGCCACTCCCGGAGCCCACCGCAAGCTACTCTATACATATTAACCCCTAAATCGCCGCTCCCGGAGCCCACCGCAACTATAATAAATGTATTAACCCCTAAACCGCCGCTCCCTGAACCCGCCGCAACCTATATTAAATGTATTAACCCCTATCCTGCCCCCCCTACACCGTCGCCACCTATAATAAATGTATTAACCCCTAATCTGCCCCCCCTACACCGTCGCCACCTATAATAAATTTATTAACCCCTAATCTGCCCCCCCTACACCGTCGCCACCTATAATAAATGTATTAACCCCTAATCTGCCCCCCCTACACCGTCGCCACCTATAATAAATTTATTAACCCCTATCCTGCCCCCCACTACGCCGCCGCCACTGTAATAAAATTATTAACCCCTAAACCTAAGTCTAACCCTAACCCTAACGCCCCCCTAACTTAAATATTAATTAAATAAATCTAAATAATATTTTTATTATTAACTAAATTAATCCTATTTAAAACTAAATACTTACCTTTAAAATAAACCCTAATATAGCTACAATATAAATAATAATTATATTCTAGCTATCTTAGGATTTATTTTTATTTTACAGTTACCTTTCAATTTATTTTAACTAGGTACAATAGCTATTAAATAGTTATTAACTATTTAATAGCTTACCTAGCTAAAATAAACTGAAATTTACCTGTAAAATAAATCCTAACCTAAGTTATAATTACACCTAACACTACACTATACTTTAATAAATTATTCCTTTTTAAAACTAAATACTTACCTGTAAAATAAACCCTAATATAGCTACAATATAAATAATAATTATATTCTAGCTATCTTAGGATTTATATTTATTTTACAGGTAACTTTGTATTTATTTTAGCTAGTTAGAATAGTTATTAAATAGTTATTAACTATTTAATAACTACCTAGCTAAAAGAAATACAAAATTACCTGTAAAATAAATCCTAACCTAAGTTACAATTAAACCTAATACTACACTATCATTAAATTAATTAAATAAACTACCTACAAATAACTACAATTAAATACAATTACATAAACTAACTAAAGTACAAAAAATAAAAAAAGCTAAGTTACAAAAAATAAAAAAATAAGTTACAAACATTTTAAAAATATTACAACAATTTTAAGCTACTTACACCTAATCTAAGCCCCCTAATAAAATAACAAACCCCCCCAAAATAAAAAATGCCCTACCCTATTCTAAATTAAATAAAGTTCAAAGCTCTTTTACCTTACCAGCCCTCAAAAGGGCCATTTGTGGGGGCATGCCCCAAAAAGTTCAGCTCTTTTGCCTGTAAAAGAAAAATACAACCCCCCCCCAACATTAAAACCCACCACCCACATACCCCTAATCTAACCCAAACCCCCCTTACAAAAACCTAACACTAATCCCCTGAAGATCATCCTACCTTGAGTCGTCTTCACTCAGCCGAGCAGCGATGGAACCGAAGTGGACATCCGGAGCGGAAGAAGTTAATCCTCCAAGCGGCGCTGAAGAAATCTTCCATCCGATGAAGTCATCATCCAGGCGGGGCTGAAGAAGTCTTCAATCCGGGCGATGTCATCTTCCAAGAGGCGCTGAAGAGGTCTTCTATCCGGCCGATGTCATCTTCCAAGCCGGGTCTTGAATCTTCCTCCCGCCGACGCGGAACCTCCTTCTTCACCGACGGACTACGACGAATGAAGGCTCCTTTAAGGGACGTCATCCAAGATGGCGTCCCCTCAATTCCGATTGGCTGATAGGATTCTATCAGCCAATCGGAATTAAGGTAGGAAAAATCTGATTGGCTGATGGAATCAGCCAATCAGATTGAGCTCGCATTCTATTGGCTGATCGGAACAGCCAATAGATTGCGAGCTCAATCTGATTGGCTGATTGGCTTAGGTTAGGATTTATTTTACAGGTAAATTTCAGTTTATTTTAGCTAGGTAAGCTATTAAATAGTTAATAACTATTTAATAGCTATTGTACCTAGTTAAAATAAATTGAAAGGTACCTGTAAAATAAAAATAAATCCTAAGATAGCTAGAATATAATTATTATTTATATTGTAGCTATATTAGTGTTTATTTTAAAGGTATTTAGTTTTAAATAGGATTAATTTAGTTAATAATAAAAATATTATTTAGATTTATTTAATTAATATTTAAGTTAGGGGGGCTTTAGGGTTAGGGTTAGACTTAGGTTTAGGGGTTAATAATTTTATTACAGTGGCGGCGGTGTAGTGGGGGGCAGGATAGGGGTTAATAAATTTATTATAGGTGGCGACGGTATAGGGGGGGCAGATTAGGGGTTAATAAATTTATTACAGTGGCGGCGGTGTAGTGGGGGGCAGGATAGGGGTTAAAAAATTATTATAGGTGACGA
This sequence comes from Bombina bombina, assembly GCF_027579735.1. NCBI lineage: Eukaryota > Metazoa > Chordata > Amphibia > Anura > Bombinatoridae > Bombina > Bombina bombina. The sequence continues at coordinate 43,867,935 of NC_069507.1, read as the reverse complement.
CGGTGTAGGGGGGGCAGGATAGGGGTTAATAGGTTTAATATAGGTTGCGGCGGGTTCAGGGAGCGGCGGTTTAGGGGTTAAACTATTTATTTAGTTGCGGAGAGGTGCGGGATCAGCAGGATAGGGGTTAATAACTTTATTATAGAGGGCGACGGTGTAGGGGGGGCAGGATAGGGGTTACTAGGTATACTGTAGGTGGCAGCGGTGTTCGGGAGCGGCGGTTTAGGGGTTAATACATTTATAAGAGTTGCGGCAGGGTCTAGGAGCGGCGGTTTAGGGGTTAATACATTTATAAGAGTTGCGGCAGGGTCTAGGAGCGGCGGTTTAGGGGTTAGTAACTTTATTGAGTTGCGGGGGGCTCCGGGGGCGCCGGTATAGGGATAGAACAGTGTAGTTTAGTGTGGGTGCTTAGTGACAGGCTAGCAATAAAGCTGGGAAAAAGCCGAAGGGCAGCGAGATCGGATGAGTGATAACTCTCACAGTCCGCTGCTCATCGCCCCGCGGCTTTTTGACAGCTTTTTTTGATAACTTAGGCGAACGTATTCAAGGTCCGCGGCGGCGAAGGTAGGCGAGCTTAGGCGGGCGTATTGGGCCGGCGAAGTCAGAAAAGTAGACGGCTTGATAACTACCACCCTTTTTCTGGTTAATAGCTTCATGTATTGCTGTTCACTGAACAGTTGTTTTATGAGGCTATATTTAAATTGAGTTATCGTAGAAGCTCTATTGTCAGTCCACAGATATACAATTGCTAGCTAAAATGACAATAAAGGAAATAATGGTGTAGAGATTCTTCATGGAAGAGTCTCAGTCCAATAAACAGATTGACTAAGATCTATTTTGCATGTTTTAGAAATCTAAACTTGGAACTTGCTCCAGAACTGCCCAATTTTGGAGCAATGTACAAAATAATGGAGAAAATCCAGTACTTCGAGATTGCATTGCACACAATTATTGAAGCTATTAGGATGCCATTTAACAAAGTAGTGTGGAGTGATATAATCTTTGTAAATCATCCTTAATTGTGTTTCCCTAAGTACAGATGGCAGAGTTTCTCTCTTTGTTCTGTAGAAACGAAGCAGAACATGCAATTTTAAACAAAATTTTCAATTTACTTTCATTACCAAATTGTGCACAGTGTTCTAAGACTCTAAGAGTCAAAATTTGCATAAATAAAAGGAGAGAGAAGCACTCAACCTGGGAAGAAACAATAGCTTATTCTAAGGCTAGTTACCACCCAAGAAGCAGCCTCTTTTTGCTCAACGTGTGCCTTTCAAAGAGAAGAACTTTCCTGAAGCATATCAGTCTGATCCTGACTTCACAGTACAGCCCAGCCCAGAAACACCAGACAATCCCTCTCTGAACAAGAGAAACAGCAAAACCCCAGGCATACGTTTCGTAATTCTTTTATTAGAAAAATAATCATATATGCATATATACAAAATAAAATCATAATAACAAATGCAAACAAAATATCTCTTGTTACAAAACTGAAATATTGACCCAAATTTTTGTCATCAGAAAAAAATCAAAATGCAAACATTAAACTTAAATAATCACACAAAATAAAATTAAACATATTTCAAATACAGACAAAAACTGGAGAAAAAAACAAACTAAATAATCCAATCCTTCCACTTCAGACTCTAATTCCCCATATCGCCTCCTATCAAAAGAAAAATACAAAAACAACTTCCCACGGATCATACCCACACAATTACCTACAGTAACTACCTCTTTCTTAAAAAATCAAAATATTACGCACATTCCACAACACCTCCTTCACACAACATACCAACAACCATATCAATCTTGCTTTCTCCTTTTCCACACCACTTCCACACAAACCTTACATCATCATATTAAAAGTAAAAAACTGCACTCCAGTCAAACCCTTAATCATCCTTTTCAAACTTCTCCAAACATCCCTAGCATACTCACAATTCCAAAACAAATGAATAACACTCTCCCTTTGAAAACAACCATCTCTAGGACACACTTCTGAAGCCACTAAACGATGCATTCTCTGAAAATCCCTTGTTGGCAAACACTTATGCACACTCATCCAAATAATATCTTTTTGCCTATTCATCAAATACTTATTACACACATTTTTCCATACCAACACACATTCATTTTCATTCAAACCCCCAATCAACTCAAGACCTTCCTTCTTCTCCAACATTTTCAACACCATTCTGTTTGCACACCACATCTCCCTACTAACATTCTCCAAACCATATTTTTTAATCCAACATTCCACCCTTACATAAAACCACAGAACAGCAAAACATACCGGTTTCTTTCTATCAATCTCAAATAAACCATATCGTCTTAAAACATTTCCACAAGCATACTTTACCATACAACCAGCCATGCTATCCTTACCACTCAGAACCACACAACTACTAACATATTTCACAGCCAAAAATCTCTCCACATTTTGAAAACCCTTACCACCAACATTCTTACTCTTAACAACAACATCTCTTTTCAAACGCTCCATACCAAAACTCCAGAAAAAAGAAAACACTCTCAAAATTCTCCGAAAAATCCTCTCAAGTGGCGGAAAAACTAACGCCAAATATAACATAATAGGAATCAAAACCGATTTAATAACTAACATTTTTCCTTCCAAAGATAAAGTCCTTAAAGACCGAAACTGAAGTTTTCTACTCACTTTATCAAAAACATTCTCCCAACTTTCCAAGCCTTTCAAATCCACATCAAATTTCACACCCAACACCTCAATTGCACCTTCAGTCACAGGCCATCCACAGGAATCAATCTCCCTATCATTACCAAAAACTTTAACTTTACACTTATTCCAATTAACTCTGAAACTACTTGCCATACAAAAACATTCAACTAAAGTTTTCACCCTCCTCAAACCAGTCTCACATACCACACTCACATCATCCATATACCCAATCACTTTTAAACACCTTCCATTACTACCAGGAACACTCACGCCTCTAACTAATTTCTCCTTCCTCAAACTAGTTAATAATGGCTCAATGACACATACAAATAAAACAGAAGACAAAGGACATCCTTGACGCACTCCAGATTTAACACAAAATTCCTCAGTCAAAAAACCATTAACCTGGACTTGACGCACAATATCACTATACAAACATTTAAACCATCCAATCATCTTACCAGAAAAACCTAAACATTCTAAAACATAAAACATAAAATCATGCACTACCCTATCATACGCTTTTTCAAAATCCACAATAGCAACAGCAACAGACCTCATCCTCTCCCTCATATACCACAGTACATTGCGTAGTAACAACAAACTTTCAGAAATCTGTCGCCCAGGAACAGCACACACTTGCTCTTCACCCACAACCTTACCAATCACTCCACGCATTCTATTTGCCAATACCTTTGCAATAACCTTATAGTCAACATTCAACAACGTAATCGGCCTCCATTTCCTCAAATCTCTCTTATCACCCTTTTTTAAATAACAAAACAATCAAACCTTTCCTCATTGAAACAGGCAAAACATTCATTCTAAAAACAAACTTACAAACATCCAACATATCCATCCCAATCAAATTCCAAAAACAAGTATAAAATTCAACAGGCAAACCATCACAACCAGGTACCTTCCCATTCTTAAAACTCCTAACAACCTCTGCAATCTCATTCAAACTTAGATCCCTTTCTAACAAATCATTATCATATTTTTCCAACTTAACCTCAATATCTTCCAACAACTAATTTTCCAATAAAACATCTCTTGTTTTTTCTTTATACAGCTTACTGTAAAACTCATGAACTTCATGCAAAACACCATCCGTACCATTAACTTCACACTCAACCTTATCAAAAACACTAACAAAACCAGTCTTTCCTTCAAAAGCTTTCTTAAAAAAATATTTACTACAAGACTCATCCTTTTCCATTTTCTCCAATCTTGCCATAAAAACAATTTTCTTTCCTTTTTCATGCATACACTTTTTAATTATATTTCTTGCTTCAGCAATTTCCTCATGCACATCAATACCACAATTTCTCAATTCATACAAATACAACAACCTCAGATACCATTTATCATACAACTCCCTTTCCATTCTAGCTTTCTCACAGCCTTTCTTAATAAAAAAACCTCTTTATTTCCACCTTCAACCATTCCCACCACATAAGCACATTACTAAAATCACATTTTCTTTCATGCCACCTTTCATACATCCAAACAAACTGATGCTTAAACTTCTCATCTTCAACAAATCCACATTCAGTTTCCAAACACCCTTACCATACTTGATCTTCAAAACACAATTCACCTTACATATCAAAAGGGCATCCACTTTAAAGAAAAATCATCAACACCTAAAAATTTAGATAAAAAACAAAAATCAATTCGAGATTTTATCCTACCACTATCACTAAAGAAAGTAAAACCCTCCCCTGAAAAAGAAACAGACCCAAAGGCATCCTTCAAACCGAAAGATTTAAGCAAATCAAGTAAAAACTTCCCTGAGCTATCCACCCTACAATCACTCCCACCCTCTCTGTCCCCATTCTTAATGATACAATTAAAATCCCCAACAAAAAAAGTTGGCTCTCGACCTGGCAGAAAAAACTTTAAAGTTTCGAAATTAAGCAAACGTTCTACCCTATTTGGAGAAGCATATACATTAAACAAATGAAAAACAGTCCCACAAAAACTAAAACTAACCAAAAGTACCCGACCTGAGACAATATGAACTATATTAAGGATAGAAAAACTAAACCCCTTAAACAAAACTCCCCCCCCCCATTCCTATCAGAAGAACAAGACCATACTTTAGGACCATATTCCCAGTCAGCACATTTAGGATATTCAGAGAGACCACATTCCTGCAAACAAAAAATATTAGCAGAACATACAGATAATAATTTAAAAATTGCAGCTCTCCTTGCTATAGTTGTCATATACCTGACATTAAAGGAAGAAATGGTCAGAAACATCACAAAAATAAATTAAAGAAAAACAAAAAAAGAAATAACATCAGGACTTCTTCTTTCCTTTCTTTTTCTTAGGACTCAAAGGAGATCCTTTAAATCTGCCTCTGTGACGTTCCGACCTCCTAGGCTCCCCCTTGCCAGCCTCATAACCAGTAACTTCAGCAAGTTGGTTCACATCTCTTTTATCTAGATAACCAACAGAAGAGGCATCAGAAAAGTCACCTATACACTGGCTTGAGTCAGAAGGAACGTCTTTAGTAGAGACAGAAGGAAACTCTGAAATTAAAGAGTCAGCATCACTTGTAGTATCTGGATCTGCACCCTTAACTATTGGAAGATCCAAATCAGGACTCTCCCATCCATCAGAATCCGCATCTTTTTTTCGCTTGGAGGCAGATTTTTTCCCTTCAGTGTCCATATCCTCCTCAGAACTAGAGGACACAACAGCAGACCAATCAATGTTCTCCCCTTCACCAAGAACAGCATCAGGAGCAGGATCACAAGATGACTCAGTGAAGGAAAAATTCTATGTCCCAGGAACAGCAACAGTATCATCCACAGAATTGGGCAACAGGGCTTCAAGAACATCTGAAGCAGCTATCACATTAGATGTAGCAAGATCCACCTCCTGAAGATGAGTTTGGGCTTCCTCCACCTTCTCAGCCACAGGAACCACCACAGGAGCATCAGACACCTCTCCGACAGGGACCCCAACTTCAGATTTCTTACACAAAAGAGGTAATATAGAGTTCAATGCCTCATCAGAGACCTCCTCCTCATTCACAGATGGCTCAACTGCAACTGAAGATGTTTTTTTTGCAACATCAGCCTAGGAAGGCTTCACTCTATCAAGCCCCTGCAACATCATCAAAGAACACATCTTGCACAGATGACTTGAAGAACCACACAGATCACAGGTCCAGCGTTTACTACAGTGGGCAACAACATGATCCTCCTCACCGCAATTTCGACATCTGGAACCTGGGCAATTTTCAGCAATGTGACCAAACAGGTTCCAACTACGCAAAAAAGAGGCATGTCATCATAGTATAGGAAACCTCTATTTCCACCAATGGCAAAAGTCTGTGGAGGGTGTTTCTTTCCACCAATACCTAATTCATCTGGCACAAACCGCACCCAGAACCTGCGCTTTCCATTGAAAGTCCCAAACTGATTATTCAGCTTGCTACCTCCTTGAACATCATCAAAGTAGCGACAAAGAAACAGGCGAATTTCCACATCAGTGACCCAAGGGTTGTACATATGTACTGTCACCGGGCAGCAAATCTTTCAACCAAGACCAAGCACAGAAAACTGCACTTGATCCAAGCCAAAGGCCCGAGAAGCAACATCAGCTGATCATTTCAGCCTATTGTGGGCCTCGTCAGTGAGGTGCAGTTATATCCCTCTAGCTACACTGAGCAACGGGTCCACATTTGGATTCCCGCATAACACTTAGAGAGACTTCCCTAAGAGTCATAATTTGCGTAAATAAAAGGAGAGAGAAGCGCTCAACCTGGGAACAAACAATAGCGTAATAGCTTGTTCTAAGGCTAGTTACCACCCAAGAAGCAGCCTCTTTTTGCTCAACATGTGCCTTTCACATAGAAGAACTTTCCTGAAGCATATCAAAGGAGGCTGAAACGATCGTCTGGGGTTGTCATGTTCCTTGTTCAGAGGAGAATTGCCTGGTATTTTGGGGCTGGACTGACCATATCGGTGGGATCAGACTGATATACTACAGGAAAGTTTTCCTCTGTGAAATGCACAATTGGGCAGAAAGAAGCTACTACCAGGTGGCAACTGGGCCATAGAACAAGCTATTGATGCTGCTGTTCGTTCCTGGCAGACTGCTACTCATTCTGTTTTGCATATGTAAATATGACCCTGGGGATAGTCTCTCTAAGGGTGATGGGGGAAACCAGACGTGGACTCCTTGCCCAATGTGCTTAGAGAGATATGGCTGCACCTCACTGACAAGGCCCAAAGGAGGCTGAAACGATCGTCTGGGGTTGTCATGTTCCTTGTTCAGAGGAGAATTGCTTGGTATTTTGGAGCTGGACTGACCATGTTGGCGGCATTAGACTAATATACTACAGGAAAGTTTTCCTCTTTAAAAAAGCACAATTGGGCAGAAAGAAGCTACTACCAGGTGGCAACCGGGCCATAGAAAAAGCTATTGATGCTGCTGTTCATTCCTGGCAGACTGCTTCTCATTCTGTTTTGCATATGTAAATATGACCCTAGGGATTGTCTCCCTAAGGGTGATGGGGGAAACCAGACATGGACTCCTTGCCCAATGTGCTTAAAGGGATATGGCTGCACCTCACTGACGAGGCCCAAAGGAGGCCGAACCGATCGTCTGGGGTTGTCATGTTCCATGTTCAGAGGAGAATTGCCTGGTATTTCGGTGCTGGACTGACCATGGCGGCGGGATCAGACTGATATACTACAGGAAAGTTTTCCTCTGTGAAAAGCGCAATTTGGCAGAAAGGACCTACTACCAAGTGGCAACCGGGCCATAGAACAAGCTATTGATGCTGCTGTTTGTTCCTGGCAGACTGCTTTTCATTCTGTTTTGCATATGTAATTATGACCCTGGGGATAGTCTCCCTAAGGGTGATGGGGGAAACCAGACGTGGACTCCTTGCCCAATGTGCTTAGAGGGATATGGCTGCACCTCACTGACGAAGCCCAAAGGAGGCCGAAACGATCATCTGGGGTTGTCATGTTCCTTGTTCAGAGGAGAATTGCCTGGTATTTTGGGGCTGGACTGACCATATCGGCGAGATCAGACTGTTATACTACAGGAAAGTTTTTCTCTGTGAAAAGCACAATTGGGCAGAAAGAAGCTACTACCAGGTGGCAACCGAGCCATAGAACAAGCTATTGATGCTGATGTTTGTTCCTGGCAGACTGCTTCTCATTCTGTTTTGCATATGTAAATATGACCCTGGGGTAGTCTCCCTAAGGGTGATGGGGGAAACCAGACATGGACTCCTTGCCCAATGTGCTTAAAGAGATATGGCAGCACCTCACTGACGAGGCCCAGAGGAGGCTGAACCGATCGTCTGGGGTTGTTATGTTCCTTGTTCAGAGGAGAATTGCCTGGTATTTTGGGGCTGGACTGACCATGGTGGTGGGATCAGACTGATATACTACAGGAAAGTTTTCCTCTGTAAAAAGCACAATTGGGCAGAAAGAAGCTACTACCAGGTTGCAACTAGGCCATAGAGCAAGCTATTGATGATGCTGTTTGTTCCTGGCAGACTGCTTATCATTCTGTTTTGCATATGTAAATATGACCCTGGGGATAGTCTCCCTAAGGGTTATGGGGGAAACCAGACGTGGACCCTTTGCCCAATGTGCTAAGTTAGAGGGATATGCCTGCACCTCACTGACGAGGCCCAAAAGATGCTGAAACGATCATCTGGGGTTGTCATGTTCCTTGTTCAGAGGAGAATTGCCTGGTATTTCGGAGCTGGACTGACCATATCGGCGGGATCAGACTGATATACTACAGGAACATTTTCCTCTGTGAAAAGCACAATTGGGCAGAAAGAAGCTACTAACAGGTGGCAACCGGGCCATAGAACAAGCTATTGATGCTGCTGGTTGTTCCTGGCAGACTGCTTCTCATTCTGTTTTGCATATGTAAATATGACCCTGGGGATAGTCTCCCTAAGGGTGATGGGGGAAACCAGACATGGACTCCTTGCCCAATGTGCTTAGAGGGATATGACTGCTCCTCACTGACGAGGCCCAAAGGAGGTCGAAACGATCGTCTGGAGTTGTCATGTTCCTTGTTCAGAGGAGAATTGCCTGGTATTCCAGGGCTGGACTGACCATATCGGCGGGATCAGACTGATATACCTCAGGAAAGTTTTCCTCTGTGAAAAGCGCAATTGGGCAGAAAGAAGCTACTACCACGTGGCAACCGGGCCATAGAACAAGCTATCGATGCTGCTGTTCGTTCCTGGCAGACTGCTTCTCATTCTGTTTTGCATATGTAAATATGACCCTGGGGATAGTCTCCCTAAGGGTGATGGGGGAAACCAGACATGGACTCCTTGCCCAATGTGCTTAAAGAGATATGGCTGCACCGCACTGACGAGGCCTAGAGAAGGCCGAACCGATCGTCTGGGGTTGTTATGTTCCTTGTTCAGAGGAGAATTGCCTGGTATTTCGGTGCTGAACTGACCATGTCGGTGGGATCAGACTGATATACTACAGGAATGTTTTCCTGTGTGAAAAGCACAATTGGGCTGAAAGAAGCTACTACCAGGTGGCAACTGGGCCATAGAACAAGCTATTGATGCTGCTGGTTGTTGCTGGCAGACTGCTTCTCATTCTGTTTTGCATATGTAAATATGACCCTGGGGATAGTCTCCTTAAAGGTAAGGTAAAGTTTCTATTTATTGAATTCATATATTTAAAGTAAATATTAATAATAAGGTAGTCGCTAACTTTTTTTTTGCTTTACATTATTTATTTTACCTGTAATCCAATCTTTTTATTTGCAACCATTCTATTCAATCTTCCTCCCCCATGCCACTTCCGTGTTTATCTCTGTTATTACAGGAAGCGTTCTCACCCCTTTGTCGTCGTCAGGTCAATGCGTGTTCACAGAGGCACTATCTTATGCGCATGCGCCACTTCCCCCCACTGCCAGATACATTGTTGCGATTATAACCATTTAGTCATTGATCTTGTTAGTTACTTTCATCGCAGGCAGCAACATCAATACATTTTTCGGCGCTCCGTTTTGAAATTGATTTCTTTGAAATGGTTAGAAAGAATCAAAACAAAGTGATCGCTACACCGCTAGCACTGCGCATGCGCTACTCGCGAACGAACACAGTTTGAAGTGGCTTGAGTCGAGTCCAGTGCATGCGCTCAATCGGCGAGTGACGTCGGGATTGATGGGCTAAACCCCTGAAGGGGAAAATGCCGATTAGATAGTAATATAGCAAGCGGATGTCAATCAAATAAAGCAAAATGTCGGGTGGACGAAAGATTGTACACAGTATAAAGTTTAAAAGGTAGAGAAAGGTAGATTTCTGTGGGATATTTGTGAATTGATGAATGAAACTTATGTTTATTTTTTATAATCGTACAAATAGCGTTAAGTACTGTTATCAACTTTACCTTACCTTTAAGGGTGATGGGGGAAACCAGACATGGACTCCTTGCCCAATGTGCTTAGCGGGATATGGCTGCACCTCACTGACGAGGCCCAAAGGAGGCCGAAAACGATCGTCTGGGGTTGTCATGTTCCTTGTTCAGAGGAGAATTGCCTGGTATTTCGGGGCTGGACTGACCATGTCGGCGGGATCAGACTGATATACTACAGGAAAGGTTTTCCTCTGTGAAAAGCACAATTGGGCAGAAAGAAGCTACTACCAGGTGGCAACCGGGGCCATAGAACAAGCTATTGATGCTGCTGTTCGTTCCTGGCAGACTGCTTCTCATTCTGTTTTGCATATGTAAATATGAACCCTGGGGATAGTCTCCCTAAGGGTGATGGGGAAACCAGACGTGGACTCCTTGCCCAATGTGCTTAGAGGGATATGGCTGCACCTCACTGACGAGGCCCAAAGGAGGCCGAAACGATCGTCTGGGGTTGTCATGTTCCTTGTTCAGAGGAGAATTGCCTGGTATTTCGGGGCTGGACTGACCATGTCGGCGGGATCGACTAATATACTACAGGAAAGTTTTCCTCTGTGAAAAGCACAATTGGGCAGAAAGAATGCTACTACCAGGTGGCAACCGGGCCATAGAACAAGCTATTGATGCTGCTGTTCGTTCCTGGCAGACTGCTTCTCATTCTGTTTTGCATATGTAAATATGACCCTGGGGATAGTCTCCCTAAGGGTGATGGGGGAAACCAGACGTGGACTCCTTGCCCAATGTGCTTAGAGGGATATGGCTGCACCTCACTGACGAGGCCAAAGGAGGCCGAAACGATCGTCTGGGGTTGTCATGTTCCTTGTTCAGAGGAGAAATTGCCTGGTATTTCGGGGCTGGGACTGACCATGTCGGCGGGATCAGACTGATATACTACAGGAAAGTTTTCCTCTGTGAAAAGCACAATTGGGCAGAAAGAAGCTACTACCAGGTGGCAACCGGGCCATAGAACAAGCTATTGATGCTGCTGTTCGTTCCTGGCAGACTGCTTCTCATTCTGTTTTGCATATGTAAATATGACCCTGGGGATAGTCTCCCTAAGGGTGATGGGGGAAACCAGACGTGGACTCCTTGCCAATGTGCTTAGAGGGATATGGCTGCACCTCACTGACGAGGCCCAAAGGAGGCCGAAACGATCGTCTGGGGTTGTCATGTTCCTTGTTCAGAGGAGAATTGCCTGGTATTTCGGGGCTGGACTGACCATGTCGGCGGGATCAGACTGATATACTACAGGAAAGTTTTCCTCTGTGAAAAGCACAATTGGGCAGAAAGAAGCTACTACCAGGTGGCAACCGGGCCATAGAACAAGCTATTGATGCTGCTGTTCGTTCCTGGCAGACTGCTTCTCATTCTGTTTGCATATGTAAATATGACCCTGGGGATAGTCTCCCTAAGGGTGATGGGGGAAACCAGACGTGGACTCCTTGCCCAATGTGCTTAGAGGGATATGGCTGCACCTCACTGACGAGGCCCAAAGGAGGCCGAAACGATCGTCTGGGGTTGTCATGTTCCTTGTTCAGAGGAGAATTGCCTGGTATTTTCGGGGCTGGACTGACCATGTCAGGGGATCAGACTGATATACTACAGGAAAGTTTTCCTCTGTGAAAAGCACAATTGGGCAGAAAGAAGCTACTACCAGGTGGCAACCGGGCCATAGAACAAGCTATTGATGCTGCTGTTCGTTCCTGGCAGACTGCTTCTCATTCTGTTTTGCATATGTAAATATGACCCTGGGGATAGTCTCCCTAAGGGTGATGGGGGAAACCAGACGTGGACTCCTTGCCCAATGTGCTTAGAGGGATATGGCTGCACCTCACTGACGAGGCCCAAAGGAGGCCGAAACGATCGTCTGGGGTTGTCATGTTCCTTGTTCAGAGGAGAATTGCCTGGTATTTCGGGGCTGGACTGACCATGTCGGCGGGATCAGACTGATATACTACAGGAAAGTTTTCCTCTGTGAAAAGCACAATTGGGCAGAAAGAAGCTACTACCAGGTGGCAACCGGGCCATAGAACAAGCTATTGATGCTGCTGTTCGTTCCTGGCAGACTGCTTCTCATTCTGTTTTGCATATGTAAATATGACCCTGGGGATAGTCTCCCTAAGGGTGATGGGGGAAACCAGACGTGGACTCCTTGCCCAATGTGCTTAGAGGGATATGGCTGCACCTCACTGACGAGGCCCAAAGGAGGCCGAAACGATCGTCTGGGGTTGTCATGTTCCTTGTTCAGAGGAGAATTGCCTGGTATTTCGGGGCTGGACTGACCATGTCGGCGGGATCAGACTGATATACTACAGGAAAGTTTTCCTCTGTGAAAAGCACAATGGGCAGAAAGAAGCTACTACCAGGTGGCAACCGGGCCATAGAACAAGCTATTGATGCTGCTGTTCGTTCCTGGCAGACTGCTTCTCATTCTGTTTTGCATATGTAAATATGACCCTGGGGATAGTCTCCCTAAGGGTGATGGGGGAAACCAGACGTGGACTCCTTGCCCAATGTGCTTAGAGGGATATGGCTGCACCTCACTGACGAGGCCCAAAGGAGGCCGAAACGATCGTCTGGGGTTGTCATGTTCCTTGTTCAGAGGAGAATTGCCTGGTATTTCGGGGCTGGACTGACCATGTCGGCGGGATCAGACTGATATACTACAGGAAAGTTTTCCTCTGTGAAAAGCACAATTGGGCAGAAAGAAGCTACTACCAGGTGGCAACCGGGCCATAGAACAAGCTATTGATGCTGCTGTTCGTTCCTGGCAGACTGCTTCTCATTCTGTTTTGCATATGTAAATATGACCCTGGGGATAGTCTCCCTAAGGGTGATGGGGGAAACCAGACGTGGACTCCTTGCCCAATGTGCTTAGAGGGATATGGCTGCACCTCACTGACGAGGCCCAAAGGAGGCCGAAACGATCGTCTGGGGTTGTCATGTTCCTTGTTCAGAGGAGAATTGCCTGGTATTTCGGGGCTGGACTGACCATGTCGGCGGGATCAGACTGATATACTACAGGAAAGTTTTCCTCTGTGAAAAGCACAATTGGGCAGAAAGAAGCTACTACCAGGTGGCACCGGGCCATAGAACAAGCTATTGATGCTGCTGTTCGTTCCTGGCAGACTGCTTCTCATTCTGTTTTGCATATGTAAATATGACCCTGGGGATAGTCTCCCTAAGGGTGATGGGGGGAAACCAGACGTGGACTCCTTGCCCAATGTGCTTAGAGGGATATGGCTGCACCTCACTGACGAGGCCCAAAGGAGGCCGAAACGATCGTCTGGGGTTGTCATGTTCCTTGTTCAGAGGAGAATTGCTGGTATTTCGGGGCTGGACTGACCATGTCGGCGGGATCAGACTGATATACTACAGGAAAAGTTTTCCTCTGTGAAAAGCACAATTGGGCAGAAAGAAGCTACTACCAGGTGGCAACCGGGCCATAGAACAAGCTATTGATGCTGCTGTTCGTTCCTGGCAGACTGCTTCTCATTCTGTTTTGCATATGTAAATATGACCCTGGGGATAGTCTCCCTAAGGGGTGATGGGGGAAACCAGACGTGGATCCCTTGCCCCAATGTGCTTAGAGGGATATGGCTGCACCTCACTGACGAGGCCCAAAGGAGGCCGAAACGATCGTCTGGGGTTGTCATGTTCCTTGTTCAGAGGAGAATTGCCTGGTATTTCGGGGCTGGACTGACCATGTCGGCGGGATCAGACTGATATACTACAGGAAAGTTTTCCTCTGTGAAAAGCACAATTGGGCAGAAAGAAGCTACTACCAGGTGGCATCCGGGCCATAGAACAAGCTATTGATGCTGCTGTTCGTTCCTGGCAGACTGCTTCTCATTCTGTTTTGCATATGTAAATATGATCCTGGGGATAGTCTCCCACTAAGGGGATGGGGGAAACCAGACGTGGACTACTTGCCCAATGTGCTCTTTTATTTGCAACCATTCTATTCAATCCTCCTCCCCCATGCCACTTCCGTGTTTATCTCTGTTATTACAGGAAGCGTTCTCACCCCTTTGTCGTCGTCAGGTCAATGCGTGTTAACAGAGGCACTATCTTATGCGCATGCGCCACTTCCCCCCACTGCCAGATACATTGTTGCGATTATAACCATTTAGTCATTGATCTTGTTAGTTACTTTCATCGCAGGCAGCAACATCAATACATTTTTCGGCGCTCCGTTTTGAAATTGATTTCTTTGAAATGGTTAGAAAGAATCAAAACAAAGTGATCGCTACACCGCTAGCACTGCGCATGCGCTACTCGCGAACGAACACAGTTTGAAGTGGCTTGAGTCGAGTCCAGTGCATGCGCTCAATCGGTGAGTGACGTCGGGATTGATGGGCTAAACCCCTGAAGGGGAAAATGCAGATTAGATAGTAATATAGCAAGCGGATGTCAATCAAATAAAGCAAAATGTCGGGCGGACGAAAGATTGTACACAGTACAAAGTTTAAAAGGTAGAGAAAGGTAGATTTCTGTGGGATATTTGTGAATTGATGAATGAAACTTATGTTTGTTTTTTATAATCGTACAAATAGCGTTAAGTACTGTTATCAACTTTACCTTACCTTTAAGGGTGATGGGGGAAACCAGACATGGACTCCTTGCCCAATGTGCTTAGCGGGATATGGCTGCACCTCACTGACGAGGCCCAAAGGAGGCCGAAACAATCGTCTGGGGTTGTCATGTTCCTTGTTCAGAGGAGAATTGCCTGGTATTTCGGGGCTGGACTGACCATGTCGTCGGGATCAGACTGATATACTACAGGAATGTTTTCCTCTGTGAAAAGCACAATTGGGCAGAAAGAACCTACTACCAAGTAGCAACCGGGCCATAGAACAAGCTATTGATGCTGATATTCATTCCTGGCAGACTGCTTCTCATTCTGTTTTGAATATGTAAATATGACCATGGGGATAGTCTCCCTAAGGGTGATGGGGGAAACCAGACGTGGACTCCTTGCCCAATGTGCTTAGAGGGATATGGCTGCACCTCACAAACGAGGCCCAAAGGAAGGCCGAAACGATCGTCTGGGGTTGTCATGTTCCTTGTTCAGAGGAGAATTGCCCTGGTATTTCGGGGCTGGACTGACCATGTCGGCGGGATCAGACTGATATACTACAGGAAAGTTTTCCTCTGTGAAAAGCACAATTGGGGCAGAAAGAGAGCTACTACCAGGTGGCAACCGGGCCATAGAACAAGCTATTGATGCTGCTGTTCGTTCCTGGCAGACTGCTTCTCATTATGTTTTGCATATGTAAATATGACCCTGGGGATAGTCTCCCTCAAGGGTGATGGGGGGAAACCAGACGTGGACTCCTTGCCCAATGTGCCTTAGAGGGATATGGCTGCACCTCACTGACGAGGCCCAAAGGAGCCGAAACGATCGTCTGGGGTTGTCATGTTCCTTGTTCAGAGGAGAATTGCCTGGTAATTCGGGGCTGGACTGACCATGTCGGCGGGATCAGACTGATATACTACAGGAAAGTTTTCCTCTGTGAGAAAGCACAATTGGGCAGAAAGAAGCTACTACCAGGTGGCAACAGGGGCCATAGAACAAGCTTAGATGCTGCTGTTCTTCCTGGGCAGACTGCTTCTCATTCGGTTTTGCATATGTAAATATGACCCTGGGGATAGTCTCCCTAAGGGTGATGGGGAAACAAGACGTGGGACTCCTTGCCCAATGTGCTTAGAGGGATATGCTTGCACCTCACTGACGAGGCCCAAAGAAGGACCGAAACGATCGTCTGGGGTTGTCATGTTCCTTGTTCAGAGGAGAATTGCCTGTATTTCGGTGGCTGGACTGACCATGTCGGCGGGATCAGACTGATATACTACAGGAAAGTTTTCCTCTGTGAAAAGCACAATTGGGGCGAAAGAAGCTACTACCTGGTGGCAACCGGGCCATAGAACAAGCTATGATGCTGCTGTTCGTTCCTGGCAGACTGCTTCTCATTCTGTTTGTTGCATATGTAAATATGACCCTGGGGATAGTCTCCCTAAGGGTGATGGGGGAAACCAGACGTGGACTCCTTGCCCAATGTGCTTAGAGGGATATGGCTGCACCTCACTGACGAGGCCCAAAGGAGGCCGAAAACGATCGTCTGGGGTTGTCATGTTCCTTGTTCAGAGGAGAATTGCCTGGTATTTCGGGCTGGACTGACCATGTCGGCGGGATCAGACTGATATACTACAGGAAGTTTTCCTCTGTGAAAAGCACAATTGGGCAGAAAGAAGCTACTACCAGGTAGGCAACCGGGCCATAGAAACAAGCTATTGATGCTGCTGTTCGTTCCTGGCAGACTGCTTCTCATCCTGTTTTGCATATGTAATATGACCCTGGGGATAGTCTCCCTAAGGGTGATGGGGAAACCAGACGTGGACTCCTTGCCCAATGTGCTTAGAGGGATATGGCTGCACCTCACTGACGAGGCCCAAAGGAGGCCGAAACAATCGTCTAGGGGTTGTCATGTTCCTTGTTCAGAGGAGAATTGCCTGGTATTTCGGGGCTGGACTGACCATGTCGGCGGGATCAGACTGATATACTACAGGAAAGTTTCCTCTGTGAAAAGCACAATTGGGCAGAAAGAAGCTACTACCAGGTGGCAACCGGGCCATAGAACAAGCTATTGATGCTGCTGTTCGTTCCTGGCAGACTGCTTCTCATTCTGTTTTTGCATATGTAAATATGACCCTGGGGATAGTCTCCCTAAGGGTGATGGGGGAAACCAGACGTGGACTCCTTGCCCAATGTGCTTAGAGGGATATGGCTGCACCTCACTGACGAGGCCCAAAGGAGGCCGAAACGATCGGTCTGGGGTTGTCATGTTCCTTGTTCAGAGGAGAATTGCCTGGTATTTCGGGGCTGGACTGACCATGTCGGCGGGATCAGACTGATATACTACAGGAAAGTTTTCCTCTGTGAAAAGCACAATTGGGCACAGAAAGAAGCTACTACCAGGTGGCAACCGGGCCATAGAACAAGCTATTGATGCTGGCTGTTCGTTCCTGGCAGACTGCTTCTCATTCTGTTTTGCATATGTAAATATGACCCTGGGGATAGTCTCCCCTAAGGGTGATGGGGGAAACCAGACGTGGACTCCTTGCCCAATGTGCTTAGAAGGGATATAGGCTGCACCTCACTGACGAGGCCCAAAGGAGGCCGAAACGATCGTCTGGGGTTGTCATGTTCCTTGTTCAGAGGAGAATTGCCTGGTATTTCGGGGCTGGACTGACCATGTCGGCGGGATCAGACTGATATACTACAGGAAAGTTTCCTCTGTGAAAAGCACAATTGGGCAGAAAGAAGCTACTACCAGGTGGCAACCGGGCCATAGAACAAGCTATTGATGCTGCTGTTCGTTCCTGGCAGACTGCTTCTCATTCTGTTTTGCATATGTAAATATGACCCTGGGGATAGTCTCCCTAAGGGGTGATGGGGGAAACCAGACGTGGACTCCATGCCCAATGTGCTTAGAGGGATATGGCTGCACCTCACTGACGATGGCCAAAGGAGGCCGAACCGATCGTCTGGGGTTGTCATGTTCCTTGTTCAGAGGAGAATTGCCTGGTATTTCGGGGCTGGACACTGACCATGTCGGCGGGATCAGACTGATATACTACAGGAAAGTTTCCTCTGTGAAAAGCACAATTGGGACAGAAAGAAGCTACTACCAGGTGGCAACCGGGGCCCATAGAACAAGCTATTGATGCTGCTGTTCGTTCCTGGCAGACTGCTTCTCATTCTGTTTTGCATATGTAAATATGACCCTGGGGATAGTCTCCCTAAGGGTGATGGGGGAAACCAGACGTGGACTCCTTGCCCAATGTGCTTAGAGGGATATGGCTGCACCTCACTGACGAGGCCCAAAGGAGGCCGAAACGATCGTCTGGGGTTGTCATGTTCCTTGTTCAGAGGAGAATTGCCTGGTATTTCGGGGCTGGGACTGACCATGTCGGCGGGATCAGACTGATATACTACAGGAAAGTTTTCCTCTGTGAAAAGCACAATTGGGCAGAAAGAAGCTACTACCAGGTGGCAACCGGGCCATAGAACAAGCTATTGATGCTGCTGTTCGTTCCTGGCAGACTGCTTCTCATTCTGTTTTGCATATGTAAATATGACCCTGGGGACTAGTCTCCCTAAGGGTGATGGGAAACCAGACGTGGACTCCTTGCCCAATCGTGCTTAGAGGGATATGGCTGCACCTCACTGACGAGCCCAAAGGAGCCGAAAACGATCGTCTGGGGTTGTCATGTTCCTTGTTTCAGAGGAGAATTGCCTGGTATTTCGGGGCTGGAGCTGACCCATGCTCGGCGGGATCAGACTGATATACTACAGGAAAGTTTTCCTCTGTGAAAAGCACAATTGGAGAAAGAAGCTACTACCAGTGGCAACCCGGGCCATAGAACAAGCTATGATGTGCTGTTCGTTCCTGGCAGACTGCTTCTCATTCTGTTTTGCATATGTAAATATGACCCTGGGGATAGTCTCCCTAAGGGTGATGGGGGAAACCAGACGTGGACTCCTTGCCCAATGTGCTTAGAGGGATATGGCTGCACCTCACTGACGAGGCCCAAAGGAGGCCGAAACGATCGTCTGGGGTTGTCCTGGGGTTGTCATGTTCCTTGTTCAGAGGAGAATTGCCTGGTATTTCGGGGCTGGAGCTGACCATGTCGGCGGGATCAGACTGATATACTACAGGAAAGTTTTCCTCTGTGAAAAGCACAATTGGGGCAGAAAGAAGCTACTACCAGGTGGCAACTGGGCCATAGAACAAGCTATTGATGCTGCTGTTCGTTCTGGCAGACTGCTTCTCATATCTGTTTTGCATATGTAAATATGACCCTGGGGATAGTCTCCTTAAAGGTAAGGTAAAGTTTCTATTTATTGAATTCATATATTTAAAGTAAATATTAATAATAAGGTAGTCGCTAACTTTTTTTTTGCTTTACATTATTTATTTTACCTGTAATCCAATCTTTTTATTTGCAACCATTCTATTCAATCCTCCTCCCCCATGCCACTTCCGTGTTTATCTCTGTTATTACAGGAAGCGTTCTCACCCCCTTTGTCGTCGTCAGGTCAATGCGGTGTTAACAGAGGGCACTATCTTATGCGCATGCGCCACTTCCCCCCCACTGGCCAGATACATTGTTGCGATTATAACCGTTTAGTTCATTGATCTTGTTAGTTACTTTCATCGCAGGCAGCAACATCAATACATTTTTCGGCGCGCTCCGGTTTTGAAATTGATTTCTTTGAGAATGGTTAGAAAGAATCAAAACAAAGTGATCGCTACACCGCTAGCACTGCGCATGCGCTACTCGCGAACGAACACAGTTTAAGTGGCTTGAGTCGAGTCCAGTGCATGCGCTCAATCGGCGAGTGAACGTCGGGATTGATGGGGCTAAACCCCTTGAAGGGAAAATGCCGATTAGATAGTAATATAGCAAGCGGATGTCAATCAAATAAAGGCAAAATGTCGGGCGGACGAAAGATTGTACACAGTACAAAAGTTTAAAAGGTAGAGAAAAGGTAGATTTCTGTGGGATATTTGTGAATTGATGAATGAAACTTATGTTTATTTTTTATAATCGTACAAATAGCGTTAAGTACTGTTATCAACTTTACCTTACCCTTTAAGGGGTGATGGGGGAAACCAGACATGGACTCCTTGCCAATGTTGCTTAGCGGGATATGGCTGCACCTCACTGACGAGGCCCAAATGGAGGCCGAAACAATCGTCATGGGTTGTCATGTTCCTTTTCAGAGGAGAATTGCCTGGTATTTCGGGGGCTGGACAAACCATGTCATCGGGGATCAGACTGATATACTACAGGAATGTTTTCCTATATGAAAAGCACAATTGGGCAGAAAGAACCTACTAACAAGTAGCAACCGGGCATAGAACAAGCTATTGATGCTGATATTCATTCCTGGCAGACTGCTTCTCATTCTGTTTTGAATATGTAATATGACCATGGGGATAGTCTCCCTAAGGGTGATGGGGGAAACCAGACATGGACTTCTTGCCCAATGCACTTAAAGTGATATGGCTGCACCTCACTGATGAGGCCCAGAGGATTCCGAACCGATCGTCTGGGGTTGTCATGTTCCTTGTTCAGAGAGAATTGCCTGGTATTTTGGGGCTAGACTGACCATGGCGGTGGGATCAGACTGATATACTACAGGAAAGTTTTCCTCTGTGAAAAGCACAATTGGGCAGAAAGAAGCTACTACCAGGTGGCAACTGGGCCATAGAGCAAGCTATTGATGATGCTGTTCGTTCCTGGCAGACTGCTTATCATTCTGTTTTGCATATGTAAATATGACCCTGTGGATAGTCTCCTTAAGGGTGATGGGGGAAACCAGACGTGGACTCCTTTGCCCAATGTGCTAAGTTAGAGGGATATGCCTGCACCTCACTGACGAGGTCCAAAAGATGCCGAAACGATCGTCTGGGGTTGTCACGTTCCTTGTTCAGAGGAGAATTGCCTGGTATTTCGGGGCTGGACTGACCATATCGGCGGGATCAGACTGATATACTACAGGAAAGTTTTCCTCTGTGAAAAGCACAATTGGGCAGAAAGAAGCTACTACCAGGTGGCAACTGGGCCATAGAACAAGCTATTGATGCTGCTGTTGATTCCTGGGAGACTGCTTCTCATTCTGTTTTGAATATGTAAATATGACCCTGGGGATAGTATCCCTAAGGGTGATGGGGGAAACCAGACGTGGACTCCTTGCCCAATGTGCTTAGAGGGATATAGCTGCACCTCACTGACGAGGCCCAAAGGAGGCTGAAACAATCGTCTGGGGTTGTCATGTTTCCTTGTTCAGAGGAGAATTGCCTCGTATTTCGGGCTGGACTGACCATGTCGGCGGGATCAGACTGATATACTACAGGAAAGTTTCCTCTGTGAATAGCACAATTGGGCAGAAAGAAGCTACTACCAGGTGGCAACCGGGCCATAGAACAAGCTATTGATGCTGCTGTTCGTTCCTGGCAGACTGCTTCTCATTCTGTTTTGCATATGTAAATATGACCCTTGGGATAGTCTCCCTAAGGGTGATGGGGGAAACCAGACAAGGACTCCTTGCCCAATGTGCTTAAAGGGATAAGGCTGCACCTCACTGGCGAGGCCCAAAGGAGGCCGAAACGAACATCTGGGGTTGTCATGTTTCTTGTTCAGCTAGGAGAATTGCCTGGTATTTCAGGGCTGGACTGACCATATCGGCGGGATCAGGACTGTTATACTACAGGAAAGTTTCCTCTGTGAAAAGCACCAAATGGGCAGAAAGAAGCTACTACCTGGTAGCAACCGGGCCATAGAACAAGCTATTGATGCTGCTGTTCGTTCCTGGCAGACTGCTTCTCATTCTGTTTTGCATATGTAAATATGACCCTGGGGATAGTCTCCCTAAGGGTGATGGGGGAAACCAGACATGGACTCCTTGCCCAATGTGGCTTAAAGGGATAAGGCTGCACCTCACTGACGAGGTCCAAAGGAGGCTGAAACAATCATATTGGGGTTGTCATGTTCTTGTTCAGAGGAGAAATGCCTGGTATTTCGGGGCTGGACTGACCATGTCGGCGGGATCAGACTGATATACTACAGGAAAGTTTCCTCTTGGTGAAAAGCACAATAGGGCAGAAAGAAGCTATCTACCAGGTGGCAACCGGACCATAGAACATCTATTGATGCTGCTGTTTGTTCCTGGCATACTGATTCTCATTCTGTTTTGCATATGTAAAATATGAACCTGGGGATAGTCTCCCTAAGGGTGATGGGGGAAACCAGCTGTGGACTACTTGCCCAATGTGCTTAGAGGGATATGGCTGCACCTCACTGACGAGGCCCAAAGGAGGCTGAAACGATCGTCTGGAGTTGTCATGTTCCTTGTTCAGAGGAGAATTGCCTGGTATTTCGGGGCTGGACTGACCATGTCGGCGGGATCAGAATGATATACTACAGGAAAATTTTCCTCTGTGAAAAGCACAATTGGGCAGAAAGAAGCTACTAACAGGTGGCAACTGGGCCATAGAACAAGCTATTTATGCTGCTGTTCGTTCCTAGCAGACTGCTTCTCATTCTGTTTTGCATATGTAAATATGACCCTGGGGATAGTCTCCCTAAGGGTGATGGGGGAAACCAGACGTGGACTCCTTGCCCAATGTGCTTAGAGGGATATGGCTGCACCTCACTGACGAGGCCGAAACGATTGTCTGGGGTTGTCATGTTCCTTGTTCAGAGGAGAATTGCCTGGTATTTTGGGGCTGGACTGACCCTGTCGGCGGGATCAGACTGATATACTACAGGAAAGTTTTCCTCTGTGAAAAGCACAATTGGACAGAAAGAAGCTACTACCAATTTATTTAATGGTAGTGTAAGGTTAGGTGTTAGTGTAACTCAGGTTAGGTTTTATTTTACAGGTAAATTTGTATTTATTTTAGCTAGGCAGTTAGTAAATAGTTAATAACTATTTAGTAACTATTCTACCTAGAAAAAATAAATACAAACTTGCCTGTAAACTAAATATAAACCCTAAGCTAGCTACAATGTAACTATTAGTTATTTTGTAGCTAGCTTAGGTTTTATTTTATAGGTATTTAGTTTTAAATAGGAATTATTTAGTTATTAATAATAAGTTTTATTTAGATTTATTTTAATTATATTAAAGTTAGGGGTGTTAGGGTTAGGGTTAGACTTTGGTTTAGGGGTTAATAAATTTAGTATAGTGGCGGCGACGTTGGGAGTGGCAGATTAGGGGTTAATAAATGTAGGTAGGTGGCGATGATGTGTGGGGCCGCAGATTAGAGGTAAATAATATTTAACTAGTGTTTGCGATGCGGAAGTGCGGCAGTTTAGGGGTTAATATGTTTATTATAGTGGCGCGATGTCCGGAGCGGCAGATTAGGGATTAATAAGTATAATGTAGGTGCCGGCGATGTTGGGGGTGGCAGATTAGGAGTTAATAAGTGTAAGGTTAGGGGTGTTTAGACTCGGGGTTCATGTTAGGGTGTTAGGTGTAAACATAAATTTAGTTTCCCCATGGGAATCAATGGGGCTGGGTGTTAGGCTTTTTTTCAGCCGGCTCTCCCCATTGATGTCTATGGGGAAATCTTGCACGAGCACGTAAAACCAGCTCACCGCTGACTTAAGCAGCGCTGGTATTGGGGTGAGGTATGAAGCACAATTTTGCTCTACGCTCACTTCTTGCCTGTTAACGCCGGGTTTATGAAAACCTGTAATACCAGCGCTGTAGGTAAGTGAGCGGTGACAATAACATGCAAGTTAGCACCACACCCCTCTAACCGCAAAACTCGTAATCTAGCCGAATGTAAATTACAGTTACACTCATATAAACACTGTCAAATAAAAATTAGTTACATAAATATTTTTTAACATTTCATAAGCGTTAAAAGGTATATGGTATATGACAAGGTGTTTGACTGCAAAGGGCTATATAATATTGTATATATACATACATATACATGTCTGTATATATATATATATATATATATATATGTCTGTGGGTGCAAAAGTATCTATGTATTTATGTGTTTTTACTGAATAATTACTGTACTTATTAAACATTCCAATATTCTTAACTTACATAATGATGTAATTGTTATTGGAAATACATATTTCTATATATACTGTATATCTATATATACCTATACCTGTATATCTATTCCTATAGGTATAGATATCTATTTTACTTTAACATTATCAGATATATATTGAAATATATATTTAATAAAAATTAAAATAAAATTCTATGTGAAGAACATAGGATTGTAAAATATGTGTAACGAGAATCAAGTTTTTTTGATTTAGGACTAATGCGGCAATATTTTAAATATTAAATATAAAACATAATAAAAAAAACTAAAAATTACTATATATCCTGTAAAAAATTCTAAATAATCCATAGAATATATATATTTATATATATATATATATATATATATATATATATATAGACAGTATGTATAATAATTTGTAATAATTTGTATTAATATTTTTCAATTATTCTTGTGCACTAACCCAACATCGCATTATACCTAAGCGCATATTTTATATTCTATGCTCTATATATATCTGATAATGTTACAGTAAAATAGATATCTATACCTATATAGCTATAGGAATAGATATATGGGGGCATATTTAAGCCGCCGCACATCGATAAATGCAGACAATGCAATACCGCCCCCTGCAGATTTGCGGCTAATCGGCCGCTAGCAGGGGGTGTCAATCAACCCGATTGTATTTGATCAGGTTGATTTCCGGAGATGTTTGTCTGCCTCCTCAAAGCAGGCGGACAGGTTATGGAGCAGCGGTCTTTAGACCGCTGTTTCATAACTTGTGTTTCTGGCGAACCTGAAGGCTCGCTAGAAACACGGGGCATCAAGCTCCGTTCGGAGCTTGATAATTCAGCCCCATGGTATAGATATATTTACATATATATAGAAATATGTATTTGCGTGCATCCGGTTAGCAAGCGAGCAATAGGTGCGCTCTCTATTTATTTTTATGGGGAGAATACATAAGCAAGGTTGCAATATTTTGTTAGCACACGTCGGGTATCTCTCATGTTTAATCTTTTCACTTTCAAATTGTAATAAGCGCACTACCTGAAGAGCACAAAAAGCTTACTTCTAGCAAAGTTTACCCTCAAGTGAAAGCACTAACTAGAGTGCTACATGTAATCTGGCCCATTATCTTTTATTTTGCAAAAACACTTAGCATCCTGACCATTCATTGTTCTTCCATATCTCTAATTAGAACAGCACATTGAGTGGAAGAGAAGTTTACTCTCAGATCACGGCCCACATGAACGGAGCACCTAAGGTAACTTGGGGAGTCTCCAGATCGCGGATGGGGCCTTAAAATGCATGGGGCCGGAATATGGGGCATCAGGGCCCTTACCGGGTTCCGAATCAGGTGGAATGTTGGTAGTGGGAGGGGCGGATGAACCATGGAGTACTGCTGATGGGGTTTGAAGTAGTATGTTAGGCCCAAGAGAGGGCCGTAGGCTCCAGGATGATGTGTGTGGATGCATGGGGCCCCCAGGATCAACGGCCATTACTTGGGGGATGAATACAAGGGATGAGTCTGTGCGGATGGGGGCTGGGCATGCGGGGATGACGCATGCGGGTATGCACGGTGCCCAGTATGGCACAAGGGGGCACGTTACAAATGGTGAACAGAGGTTTAGGCCTAACACAGGTCAGGGTGCTGGTATGCATGCTCAGGCTGGTGAAGTCACAGAGGATAACATTAGGAGGGCAGTGGAGGCTGCGATGCGGGAAGCGGGAAGTGGGTAGGCCTCAAGTACCTCCTGGATTCAGTGGGCACGCCCGGGAGGGGCTAGGACAGGAGGAGATTATTAGGAGGGCTGTTTCAGTGGACTTGGGGATGAAGGTTGGGGGATGTCAGGGGGAGATGATTGCGAGTTCCTCTTTTGAGGCCTCATTCATGGACCAGAGTACTCCCCAAGTTGCTTTGTCTCCACGGGTGCGTGAAAAAGAGCCAATAGCTATGGCAACCGGAGCATCAAGTGCACTGGTAGTTGCAGGGCCCAGCACAGAACGGAGCAGCACCTCAGACATCAAAGGAATGGGATCAGCAGGCAAACTGTGAGTACTATGCACCTGACATTACACACGCTGACACAGGGTCATCCAGTAGAGGGTCAGGCTCAGAAAGTGGGGAGGACTTGGGGTTAGTGGGTAAGGGCTAGTGGAGAATGTTTAGGTGGTGTTTGGTGGAAGGGCCAGTGGGGGCGTCAGGGCCTGGGGGCATCACGCTCTCTGCAGGGCAGGTTCCAAGGAAGGTAGCAGCTCAGGGGGATACCTATTCCTG
The DNA here is from genome assembly GCF_027579735.1 of Bombina bombina. Classification (NCBI taxonomy): domain Eukaryota; kingdom Metazoa; phylum Chordata; class Amphibia; order Anura; family Bombinatoridae; genus Bombina; species Bombina bombina. The sequence goes on along the minus strand of NC_069507.1, from coordinate 43,841,910 downwards.
TGTGGTGCATTCTCTGTATGGCCATCTCAAGATGAAGGTCATTAAGAAAATTCAAGAGGGGCGATACGTGAATGTTTTCAAACTCTCTCTGGATGCTTTTAGAGCTAGGGAAAGGGCAACGGATGGAACAGGCCCTAAAAAGGTGCGCAGGCACGAGACCTATGAGGAATGGTTAAAATGCTTCAGGGTCTTGGTTGCATGTTACGTAGATAGGTGGCCCCTGCAGGGGCATAACTTATTCAAGTATCAGGATACCATAGAGTATATCCATACTAGATTTAAGGAAGGGGCATGGCGTGAGTACTACATGGCCTTTCGTAGAAAGATGGTGGGAAATCCTTTGTTGCATTTTGGTACACAGGACATGCACCTATGGTCGAAATTGGGGTTAGAGGGGAGTTCCTCCTCTCCAGGGCCGGCACGACAGGGGGCAGCACATCAGGGACCTCGACTAAATAGGCAGGGTAGGGAGTGCTGAAAATTCCAAAAAAAAAATGTGATAGGGGGAGCAATTGTTACTTTCATCACATATGCAAGTTCTGCAGTGGCCCGCACCCAGGAGTCGAGTGTGACAATAGAAAGGAGCAGGGACAGATCAAACCAGCCCCCAAGCCGGAAGTTGGAGTCAAGGGCCCCAACCCTGCTTAAGCTGGCGGCCATGGGAACATGACTGGCAAACTCCCCAGACCAGAATGCAGCATGGTTGCTCCGGTCAGGGTTGGAAGGGGGGTTTCCAATTCCAGTGCTAGGCAGGGTTGTGGGGTCTGCGGTACACAGAAATTTAAAGACGGCTTATGAATTCCCGCAGCTGGTCAGGGAGAAATTGGCAAAGGAGGTGGCAATGGGCAGGATGTCTGGCCCATTTGCAGCACCTCCTCTTGCTGACCTTGTGGTCTCCCCACTGGGGGTTGTGCCCAAGAAGGAGGCAGGGAAGTTCAGATTGATTCATCACCTGACATTCCCAAAAGGGGAGTCAGTTAATGATGCTATTGACCCGGAGCTGAGCTCGGTGCATTATCAGTCTTTCAATGATGCATTGGAGATAGTCAGGGATTGTGGGCCGGGGGCTGATGGGGATGAAGTTCGAGGGAGCTTACTATGTGGACAGATGTTTACCAATGGGGTGTTCATTGTCCTGTTCCCAATTCGAGTGCTTTAGTTCATTCCTCCACTGGGTGGTGCAGAAGGCATCTGGGGGTGGGTCGGTGGCCCACTACCTGGATGATTTTCTCTTAGTAGGGAGAGTAGGTGGCACTGAGTGCGACCGGCTCATGGAGGTAATGAAAGATATGATGGCGAGGTTCGGGGTCCCGCTTGCAGAGGATAAAACGCAAGGCCCCTACACGTGTCTCACATTTATGGGGATAGAGATTGACACTGTGCGGGTGGTTTGCAGACTACCAGAAGAAAAGGTGTCTTGCTTGTTGCAATATGTGCAGAAGGTGCGTGGGCAAGACAGGGTCCCTATCAAGGAGGTCCAGTCACTGCTCTGCCTTCTTAATTTTGTGGGGCGGGCCATCCCAATGGGCAGAGTTTTTAACCGCCATCTGGAGGGCCAGCTGAAAGGTCCATTGGGGCAGGCGAAGTGGGCTATAGTCACGTCTGAGATGAAGGAAGACCTGGATGTGTAGGCAGGGTGCCTGGTGCATTTCAATGGGGTTTGTCTCTGGACGCACCCTCCAGTTTCAAATCAAATTCTGCACCTATTTACGGATGCAGCAGGCAGTTCCGGGTACGGGGCATACATGGATGGGGAGTGGAGCCCGGCTCCATGGCCCCTGGAGTGGATAGTGGCGGGTTGTACTAGAAACCTTACGTTGTTGGAGCTCTTTCCGATTGTTGTAGCCATGGAGATTTGGGGGTAGGCGGCTAGCAAATAGGTTGGTGGTGTTCTGGACGGACAATATGAGCATGGTGTACGCCAATTAACAAATTGTCTGCGTCCTCACTGGGGGTGGTGTATTATTTGAGGCATTTGGTGTTGCGCTGCTCTTGCAGCTCAACATTTGTTTCACCACAAACACAATCCCCGGGGGTGCAGAACGTAATCGCTGATGCACTCTCTCAATTAAATTGGGAGCAGTTAGGAAAGCAGCAACCCAGGGTGGCAAAAGATGGTCTAACATGTCCACCTTTTCTTTGGCAGCTGTTGAAGGTTGGGAAGACATCCTCCCCCCTTAACCAGATCATCATTGGCGCTGAAGACCCCTTACTTGAGCCATTGGAAAAAATGGGAGGCATTCTGTCATCAGAAAGGTGTGCAGGTACAGATGGCTTCACAGGTGCAGGTGCTTGAATGGTTAGCAGTTTTGAGGCAGGAAGGGATTAGTAGAGTGGGTGTGGGAGGGAGATTGTCCATGATAGCCTTCTTCAACAAAGCATTGGGGAATGTTGATCACCTCAAGAGTTTTTTTTAAGTCAGGCAGGTGCTGATGGGTTGGGGTAGGGTGGGACCCCCCATCAGAATGATTGGAGGAACCTATCACACCACTTCATCTTAGAAATTTGGCGTTGGAGTTGAACTCGGTATGCATCGTCAGTAGTACGAAAAATTACTTTTCCAGGGCGGCGTTTGCTTTAGCATTTGCGGGGGCACTATGCTTGGGGGGAGTTGGTGGCTTCGTCAAGGCGAAGGGTAACTGGGGTATCCAGTTGGATCACATCCGTTCGATGGATGGGGGGCTGCTTTTGTTAGTGCCTAGGTTGAAGACAGACCAGAAGGGCAAAGGGACCTGGTTGCCCTTAGCAAAGCAGGATTTTGTTGATTGTTGTCCCTGTGCACTTCGTGGAGGACTTCAGTAAAGTGAGGCACGTGTGCTTTCAACAATTCCTTGTTCACAAGGATGGGAGTGCTTTGTCTGTATTCCAGTTCTGTAGGGTCCTCGCCAAGGCGGTGGAAAGGGCGGGGTTGGATCCTAAAAGTATTGCCCCAAAATTAATTTTGGATCTAGTTTCCACCAGCGCCGGGGGCGGCACGAGGCGCCTTCCGCACAGGAAATTAAATGCATAGGGTGATGGAAGTCAGATATAAAACGTACCATTAGGCCCACGCAAGACATATAAAAAAAACCCCAAAAAAACACAAGGGGTGTTTTGGTGGATACAAACCTTCGCGGTTAGGAGGGCTTCTTTAGTTAAAGCTCTAGATGGGACAGAAACGGTGGGGTTTGTGAAATGGGGGCTGGCAAAAAGGGTTATTGTGGTTTACTCCTGTTTTGCCAGGATGTTAGGTGAAAATTCCCCTCCAGTTCATGTGTGGATAGTAGGCCACTCTTTTATCCATTGGGCATCCATCAGGGTGTTGCGGTCTCCGGAAGGTCAGCAACTTGGATTCTCAACGTCCAGGGTCAACTTCCGCTGGTTAGGGCGCAGGGGCCTTACATTGGCAGATTTGCCAGTTCTTCTGCAAGAGGCACACAGGAGGTGGGGGCAGCCTAACATCATAGTGCTGCACCTGGGGTAGAATGACTTGGGTTTGGTGCCCGCTTTGGACCTCATTAAGAGGAGGGCAGCTGACTTAAAGTGGGTGCACACCTGGCTCAGGGATGTGAGGCTGGGGTGGTCCAATGTAGTTGCTCGACTGCAGTGGAGGCATATATTGTCCCAGAAAGCAGCTTACAATGCGAGGAAAAAAGTAAACAGGGAGATGGGTAGGACGGTCACAGCCCTGGGGGGATTCTTAATCAGACACGAGGCAATTACAGCCGACAAAAAGGACCTATTTTGCCCTGATGGTGTCCACCTAACGGATGTTGGTCTGGACTTGTTCTTAAAGGACATCAGAAGTGCGCTGTGTTAAGGATAATTTGAGGGATCACTTGGGCAGGGCCACTATCAGGGTTGTGACAGGGGTGACTCCTGTCAGGGGCCCAATGGGCCAGGGGGGCCCCATGAGCGGGCACAGGGAGAGAAGAGCGACGGTCTAAAATGAGGGAGAGGATAACGCCCACTAGGGGCGGCCTAGGGGTCCATCTCCTTGCAGATGCAGGCCGAAGATCTCTAAACATCACAGCTCTCTCCTTATGCCATTGGGCGTGAACAGCCGGGTTGTCACGCTGCAAACATCAAAAGGGGCCTTGGTCATCTGCTAGTAGGAGTTAGGTTAGGGTTAGATGCCGCCACTGATTTGTTTTATAGACGAACTTGTTTTCAAGTTTAAAGTTAAGATATGTTTGAGTGCCTAAGAATAATAATAGAGAATATTTAGGCACTAGTTAATCGTTCATTTAATAAACGTGACCGTGACCGGTCTTTCTTCCCAACGATGTTGTCTGTCTTATTTTATCTAAGGTTATACTACAGTACGTAGGATGGAATAGGTGGTTTATACCTTATGATAGTGGAGGGCCCTCTAGCGGGCCTGTAACAACATTAAGGGATTACCAACTTGAAGTGTGGAGGATGCTTGATTGTGTTTGTTACAATGTTGCAGGTGTGGAGGCGGGTGTTTGTGCTTACCTTTATAGGGTCCTGCAGCAGTGATACCAGCCTCTTCCTGTTCCAGACTTCAAGGAGAAAGTTTCCCCGCCCACCGTCCCTGGAGAAGAAGAGGGTGGCAGCAAGGATGCGGCAGAGCATGGTGAGTTTTTGGGGTAGGTTTAATTGAGCTAGCCTTAGTAAGCCCGGGTTGTTAATATAGCCATCCACCCCTATCAGGAGGGTTGCACGATTCAATTGAAAGGGGTTGCTTTTACAGGGTTGGTTGGAGATGCCCTAGCGGGCGGGTGGTCAAGGCCCTGGGAGCGGGCACGGGGAGAGAAGAGTTATGGTCTAAAAAGAGGGAGGGGATACGCGCACTAGGTGCCGGCCTAGGGGTCCTCTCCTTTGTGGATGCAGGCCGAAGATCTCTAAACATCACAGCTCTCTCCTTGTGCCATTGGGCGTAAAAAGCCGGGTGTCAAGCTGCAAACATCGAAAGGGGCCTTAGCCGTCTGATAGTAGGGGTTAGGTTAGGGTTAGATGCCCCCACCGATTTGTTTTATGACAAACTTGTTTTCAAATTTAAAGATAAGATATGTTTGAGTGCCTAAGAATAATAATAGAGAATATTTAGAAACTAGTTAATTGTTTATTTAATAAACGTGACCGTGACTGGTCTTTCTCCCAACGATGTTGTCTGGTCTTATTTTATCTAAGGTTATACTAAAGTACGTAGGACGGAATAGGTGGTTTATACCTTATGTTTGTTTCTAATAACATTAGAGTTATCAAACTATTGTACTTTTTTGAGCATCAACTTTGTATCACCTACAAGTAATAATATAATAAAGCAATCAAAGTGCTATATTGTTATGTGAAGTTTGTCTACTTATACTAATATGTATTATGATACAACTGCAAGAAAATAATATAAATGGGATGTCAATGTTTCATTAAATAGGTCATGCAAAATAATTCAAAGGTCCTATCTTATCCTTTAAATATACTTTAGCATACTGCACATGAACAAAAGCTTTATGATCTACTGATGTATGGATAATCTGTAAGTGGAAAGCATCCACTTATGTTTGGACAGGCAACAACAGACAGATTCACCTGAACTTTAAGTACATCTAGCTCCCAGTCCAATTAAACATTTCTGACTTTGAAAAGGTACAAAGAAAATGTAACATGACAGTAATGACTTCCAGCAATCAGCATACTTCTTTTTCCTAAATCATTTAGTCTGACAAAGTCAGAAAATGACTATTTGTTCAAACAGATAACTGAACATAAAAGTTTACATTTTAGAGAAACAGACTAGAAGTGAATAGAAAGAAATTAGTTACTGGTCTTGACAACAAAATTGCAAATGTTTCTGACACCATTTCAATATGCAAAATACTGTGAATTGTATAATATTTTTGTGGAAAACAAATGATATAATTTAGTGTTTATGTCAATTAAAATAATATACAAGTAACAAATACACACACACACACACACATATATATATATATATATATATATATATATATATATATATATATATATATATATATATATATATATATATAGAGAGAGAGAGAGAGAGAGAGAGAGAGAGAGGTAGATAGATATATAGATGGTAGATGATAGATAGACAGATAGATAGATAGATAGATGATAGATAGATAGATAGATAGATAGATAGATAGATAGATTGATAGATGATAGATAAACAGGTTTTTTTTCTACAGGTCTTTCTGTACCTTGAAAACAATATATTTCTTTTCTAAGATATGGTGAGTCCACGGCTTGGGTAATTACTGTTGGGAATATCACTCCTGGCCAGAAGGAGGAGGCAAAGAGCACCACAGTTAAACTGCCAAATATCATTTCCTTACCCACAACCCCCAGTCATTCTCTTTGCCTTCGGTGCATGGAGGAGGTGAAGTTTAGGTGACTGAAGAAAATTTTTGATTTAATCTACAAGCAAGTTTTGGGGTGTAGCCATATTCCACGTCATTCCTTGCAGTTGGTAGTGGTGTCTTTAAAGAAGTTAGGAACTTGTAAAGAGGTACTTACTGAGTTTTCCTAACAATTGCTGCCCTAGTTTAGAAAGCTAGAGTTGGCTTCTCTGTTCTTTCTTTTTCAAAGGTCTCTGTGAAGCACTGTGTCCTCTCATACCTTGTAACTGTCCACATGCCGGACAGCGGAGTAGGTAAGTGCTTTTTCTTCCAGTTGGGGAGACCATGCACTTAACAAATTAAAAGGCACTGCTTTTTTATTGGGACATAGATAATCCTGTTGTATGGGTTACACTGGGGCATGAAGGGAGACTAACATTTAAAATATTTTAAAAAGAAAGGGTAAAATGTTTTTATTAGGCTTTATTTTCTGACACATATTTACTTGATAAAACAATTCAAGTTTAAACTGAAAGTAAGGCTGAATGTTCTATTTCAGCAGCTTATTCATTTCCCCTTTGCTCTAAAATAAAACGATGCAACATTTTAAACTGTCTGGTTTAAAAAAAAACAGTTATTTCAGGTACTCAGTGTACCAGGAAGTTATTTCTAGTGCCTCTATGTGTTGCAGCAGTAATTTGAGCTTGACAGTTGCGGTCACATGACTGGTTTTAGTTCATAAATTTTCTGAGGAAAAAGTAGTTTTTCTCCATTTCTGGGTGATCCGGTCTTAAGTGGTAGCGGTAAGGCACCTCAGTAATTGAGGTGTGGGGTTGCCTGAGGGGTATTTTAGAAGTTTATTTGATGTCTAAACTTGATGAGCGGAGGTGAAATAACAGGGTGTACACAGGATGCGGCTTCAGTTGAGAAAGGTACCTGGAGAGTTTCCAGAATGTAAAGGGGTATACCACTTCTTATGACAAGATTAGAGGTTAGATGAAGCGTCAGCAAATGATATGAGGCAGGTATCACAATCTAAGATTAGGCTGGCGGAGTCGGTATCAGGAAACTGAAATTACCAAGCACAGAATGCTTTGTGGGAGGTACTTTTATACAGGTTAAATAAGATTAACACACCTCCTAATTAAAGGGGTATAAGAGGTTGTGAGGAAAGTACTATATGACAGATTGTTATGAACTGACCCTCTTGTACTAAAGGAAGAATGGAGTGTATAGTGTCCATCCTTAAGGATAGAACTTTGAGAAACTTGTTTAGACACTTCAAGTCTAGAATGGGACGGGAAGTTCCCTCTTTTTTAGGGAACCACAAATAGGTTAGAGTAGAACCTGAGACCCTGTTACTGCACTGGAACTGGAACTGTCACTCCCAGGTCTGCAGATAATCTTGAGAGAAGGAATCTGCCTCTGGGAGGAAAAGTCTTGAATTCCAATTTGTAACCCTGGGATACTATGTCCACAGTCCAGGGATCTGGGACATCTCATATCCAGGCTTGAGAGAACTGAGAAAGTCTGCCACCCACCTAATCCGATCCCGGATCGGGGGCAAACCCTTCATGCTGATTTGGAATCAGCTGCGGGTTTCTTTGATTGTTTTCCCTTGTCCCAAGACTGATTGGGTTTCCAAAAATACTTGGAGTGTTCCTGCTTGGAAGAAGAAGGGGAAGGCTTTCCTCTGAAGTTACGAAAGGAACGAAAATTACAAAAATTACTCTGACGTCCTTTAGGCCTATTCTTCTTATCTTGAGGTAGAAAACACCCTTTTCCACCCGTAATTACAGAGATAATTTCTGCTAAACTGGGTCTAAACAAGGTTTTGCCCTTGTAAGGAATCGCCAGAAGCTTGACTTTAGAGGAAATGTCCGCAGACCAAGATTTCAACCATAACGCCCTGCGGGCTAGGACAGCGAAACTAAAAGTTTTAGCTCCTAGTCTATTAACCTGTAAAAGGACATCTGCAATAAAGGAATTGGCCAACTTAAGAGCTTTAATCCTATTCTGAATTTCATCCAATGACTCTACTTGAATCAGATAAGGCGTTGAACCAATAAGGTGCCACACTAGTCACATTGGCAATATACACCGCAGGCTGCCATTGGAGACCTTGATGAACATAAATCTTATTCAAATAAGCCTTCAGCTTCTTGTCCATCAGATCCTTAAAAGATTAACCAAGCTAGGGGGCGCTCTCTACTACATAAATGAATATATGACCATCTAAAAGTATAAAAAACACAAAATAAATTAAAACAAATAAAATAAATAACATATAATCAATCACAAATGCATCAGATCAATCACAAATGCCTCAGATCAATCACAAATGCATCAGATCACTCCCAAATGCATAAAAAGTAATATAAAATATTGCAACTACAGTACAAGTCCAATATATGAGAGGACAGGTCAGAGATATTCTTATCTCACAAAATGGTTAGTCCATAATTTCCAGATACAGGGCTGCTCTCCTTCTTGCAGATCACTCTCGATCAGGCTCTAGACATGGATACAAAAGACTAAGGGGCGCCTTATGTGCAGATCAGAGATGTAACAAATCCCACACTGAATAGAAAACCAAATGGATACTCACATTTAGCTGAAGCACCCTTGTGTGCTTGTGGTAGCAGGCTAATACCTCAGGGTGTATCAGCTAACCCAGGCAGCCCTTGAAGCTTTAGTTTTTTTGTGAGTTTTAATAAACCTTGTGTTTTACATAAGCCAAGTGTTAGCACCTTACTTTTATCCCTATCTCTCTTTGGCACAAACTGCATTCAGTACTCTATCTGGGTACTGCATCTGGTATTCCTGAGTGTTACCTGCTGCCTGGGTTAGCTGATACACCCTGAGTTATTAGCTGGCTACCACAAGCACACAAGGGTGCTTCAGCTAAATGTGAGTATCCATTTGGCTTTCTATTCAGTGTGGGATTTGTTACATCTCTGATCTACACATGAGGCGCCCCTTTGTCTTTTGTATCCGGATCCTTAAAAGAGCAGCTTTCCTCAATGGGAATAGTGGTTCGCTTAGCCAGAGTGGAAATGGCCCCTTCAACTTTGGGTACAGTATACCAAGGATCTTTAATGGGGTCCTCGACAGGAAACATTTTCTTAAAAATGGGAGATGGGGAAAAAAGACACCCCTGGTTTTTCCCATTCCTGTGAGATAATCTCCCTAGCATGGTCTGGCACAGGAAAAACCTCCAAAGTGGAAAGTTCATCAAAGAAACTATTGTTTACTAGATTTCTTAGGAGTGACAATGACAGGGGTATCAGAGTCATCTAAAGTAGCTAAAACCTCCTTTAACAATATACAAAGGTGTTCAAGCTTAAATCTGAATGATACCACATCAGTCTCAGAAGAAGGAATTATACTATCCTAATCTGAGATTTCACCCTCAGAAGTCCCTATGTATCTTCCTCATCAGACTTATTAGAAAGGGTAACTTGGGAAGCAGAAGTGAGGACAGGCACCTTACTTTCTGAATTTCTAGATTTCCTCTTGCGTTTTCCCTGTAATCTGGGAATGACAGCTAATGTTGCAGATACTGCTGAAGATATCTGGGCAGCAATTTCTGCTTTTAAATAAACCCCACTAGGAGTTATATAGGAACCACAGGGCACTGCATGTGATGCCATTGAGGCTTGGGACATAGCAGGAGAAAGCTGATGTATGATTTTAACAGCATCATTCTGAGAGACATTAGACTCAACACTTTTACCTTTATTTTGCAAGGTTTTCTTGGCACATGAAGAACAAAATTGCATAGGAGCTGCAATTTGTGCATCTAAACATAATAATCATGAATTCATGAGAGCAGGATGTGAAACAGTAAAAAAACGTGTACAGATAAGTTTCAAAGATTTTAATATTTAATTAAAATAATATAAGGAAAAAATACACTTTAAATGTTATCCCAAATTAGGATCGATCCCCAGCTAAAATTATGTGAGAAAAGTTAAGAAAAAACATGTAATAGACATCAAATAAACTTCTAAAATACCCCTCAGGCAACCCCACACCTCAATTACTGAGGTGCCTTACCGCTACCACTTAAGACCGGATCACCCAGAAATGGAGAAAAACTACTTTTTCCTCAGAAAATTTATGAACTAAAACCAGTCATGTGACCGCAACTGTCAAGCTCAAATTACTGCTGCAACACATAGAGGCACTAGAAATAACTTCCTGGTACACTGAGTACCTGAAATAACTGTTTTTTTTAAACCAGACAGTTTAAAATGTTGCATCGTTTTATTTTAGAGCAAAGGGGAAATGAATAAGCTGCTGAAATAGAACATTCAGCCTTACTTTCAGTTTAAACTTGAATTGTTTTATCAAGTAAATATGTGTCAGAAAATAAAGCCTAATAAAAACATTTTACCCTTTCTTTTTAAAATATTTTAAATGTTAGTCTCCCTTCATGCCCCAGTGTAACCCATACAACAGGATTATCTATGTCCCAATAAAAAAGCAGTGCCTTTTAATTTGTTAAGTGCATGGTCTCCCCAACTGGAAGAAAAAGCACTTACCTACTCCGCTGTCCGGCATGTGGACAGTTACAAGGTATGAGAGGACACAGTGCTTCACAGAGACCTTTGAAAAAGAAAGAACAGAGAAGCCAACTCTAGCTTTCTAAACTAGGGCAGCAATTGTTAGGAAAACTCAGTAAGTACCTCTTTACAAGTTCCTAACTTCTTTAAAGACACCACTACCAACTGCAAGGAATGACGTGGAATATGGCTACACCCCAAAACTTGCTTGTAGATTAAATCAAAAATTTTCTTCAGTCACCTAAACTTCACCTCCTCCATGCACCAAAGGCAAAGAGAATGACTGGGGGTTGTGGGTAAGGAAATGATATTTGGCAGTTTAACTGTGGTGCTCTTTGCCTCCTCCTTCTGGCCAGGAGTGATATTCCCAACAGTAATTACCCAAGCCGTGGACTCACCATATCTTAGAAAAGAAATATATTGTTTTCAAGGTACAGAAAGACCTGTAGAAAAAAAACTTGTTTATCTATCATCTATCAATCTATCTATCTATCTATCTATCTATCTATCTATCATCTATCTATCTATCTATCTGTCTATCTATCATCTACCATCTATATATCTATCTACCTCTCTCTCTCTCTCTCTATATATATATATATATATATATATATATATATATATATATATATATATATGTGTGTGTGTGTGTGTGTGTATTTGTTACTTGTATATTATTTTAATTGACATAAACACTAAATTATATCATTTGTTTTCCACAAAAATATTATACAATTCACAGTATTTTGCATATTGAAATGGTGTCAGAAACATTTGCAATTTTGTTGTCAAGACCAGTAACTAATTTCTTTCTATTCACTTCTAGTCTGTTTCTCTAAAATGTAAACTTTTATGTTCAGTTATCTGTTTGAACAAATAGTCATTTTCTGACTTTGTCAGACTAAATGATTTAGGAAAAAGAAGTATGCTGATTGCTGGAAGTCATTACTGTCATGTTACATTTTCTTTGTACCTTTTCAAAGTCAGAAATAATAATAAAGATATTTACACCATATCTCATGGTAAATCTTTCTAGTAACAGGCTTGCAAGCCTGAATCATGGTCTCAATGACCGAAAAAACATGCTTAGACAGAATTAAGCATTCAATCTCCAAGCAGTCAGCTTCAGAGAAATGAGATTTGGATGAAGGAAGGGACCCTGAATTAGGAGGTCCTTCCTCAGAAGTAGTCTCCAAAGTGGGCGAGATGACATCTCCACTAGGTCTGCAAAACCAGGCCACGCAGGGGCTATTATAATCAATGATGCCCTCTCCTGTTTGATACGAGCAATGACTTGTGGAAGGAGAGCAAATAAGGTATGCCTATCTGAAAACCCAAGGAACTGCCAGAGTATCTATTAGAATGGCCTGTGGATCTCTTGACCTTGATGCCATCAGATCTAACTCCGGCACCCCCCATTTAAGGACTAAGCTGGAAAACACCTCCGGATGGAGTTCCCAATCCCCGGGATGAAAAGTCTGTCTGCTCAGAAAATCCGCTTCCCAGTTGTCTACTCCTGGAATGTGAATGGCAGATAGACAGCAATTGTGGGTCTCTGACCACTGAAGAATCCGAGTAACCTCCTTCATGGGTAAGGAACTCTGAGTTCTTCCCTACTAATTGATGTAAGCCACAGACGTTATGTTGTCTGACTGGAACCTGATAAACTGGGCTGAGGACAACTGAGGCCAAGCCAATAGAGCATTGAAAATTGCCCTCAACTCCAAGATGTTGATGGGAAGAGCAGACTCCTCCTGAGTCCAAAGGCCCTAAGCTTTTAATGAGTTCCAGACTGCTCCCTAGCCTAGCAGGCTGGTGTCCATGGACACGATCACACAGGAAGGTCTCTGAAAGCATGTGCCCTGAGACAGATGTTCCTGAGAAATCCACCACGGGAGAGAATCCCTTGATGATTGATCTAACTCTATTCTCTGAGATAGATCCTCATGGTCACCATTCCGAGCATGCACAACAGGAGAGCTCTCAAATGGAATCAAGCAAAAGGAATGATGTCCACGGAAGCCACCATCAGACCGATTACCTCCATAAATTGAGCTACTAAAGGATGAGCAGTAGCCTGAAGAGAGAGGCAAGAGGAAATTATTTTGTTTTTCCTGACCTCTGTCAAAAAAATCACCATCAATAGAGAATCTATTATGGTCCCTAAGAACAGTAGCAGGGGAAAGGGAGCTTTTTTTCCAGATTCACATTCCATCCGTAGGAACGAAAAAAAGACAACAATATCTCTGTGTGAGATTTTGCTTGTTGAAAAGATGGCGTCTGAACCAATATGTCGTCCAGGTAGAGTGCCACAGCAATTCCACGAGAACGGATCACTGCCAAAAGAGCCCCCAGAACCTTTGAAAAAATTCTGGGAGCCGTGGTTAGACCAAATGGAAGGGCCACAAACTGGAAACGTTTTTCAAGAAAGGCAAATCTCAGGAATCTGTGATGGTCCCTGTGAATAGGAACATGAAGATATTTAAAAGCAGAAATTGCTGCCCAGATATCTTCAGCAGTATCTGCAACATTAGCTGTCATTCCCAGATTACAGGGAAAACGCAAGAGGAAATCTAGAAATTCAGAAAGTAAGGTGCCTGTCCTCAGTTCTGCTTCCCAAGTTACCCTTTCTAATAAGTCTGATGAGGAAGATACATAGGGACTTCTGAGGGTGAAATCTCAGATTAGGATAGTATAATTCCTTCTTCTGAGACTGATGTGGTATCATTCAGATTTAAGCTTGAACACCTTAGTATATTGTTAAAGGAGGTTTTAGCTACTTTAGATGACTCTGATACCCCTGTCATTGTCACTCCTAAGAAATCTAGTAAACAATAGTTTCTTTGATGAACTTTCCACTTTGGAGGTTTTTCCTGTGCCAGACCATGCTAGGGAGATTATCTCACAGGAATGGGAAAAACCAGGGGTGTCTTTTTTCCCCATCTCCCATTTTTAAGAAAATGTTTCCTGTCGAGGACCCCATTAAAGATCCTTGGTATACTGTACCCAAAGTTGAAGGGGCCATTTCCACTCTGGCTAAGCGAACCACTATTCCCATTGAGGAAAGCTGCTCTTTTAAGGATCCGGATACAAAAGACAAAGGGGCGCCTCATGTGTAGATCAGAGATGTAACAAATCCCACACTGAATAGAAAGCCAAATGGATACTCACATTTAGCTGAAGCACCCTTGTGTGCTTGTGGTAGCCAGCTAATAACTCAGGGTGTATCAGCTAACCCAGGCAGCAGGTAACACTCAGGAATACCAGATGCAGTACCCAGATAGAGTACTGAATGCAGTTTGTGCCAAAGAGAGATAGGGATAAAAGTAAGGTGCTAACACTTGGCTTATGTAAAACACAAGGTTTATTAAAACTCACAAAAAAACTAAAGCTTCAAGGGCTGCCTGGGTTAGCTGATACACCCTGAGGTATTAGCCTGCTACCACAAGCACACAAGGGTGCTTCAGCTAAATGTGAGTATCCATTTGGTTTTCTATTCAGTGTGGGATTTGTTACATCTCTGATCTGCACATAAGGCGCCCCTTAGTCTTTTGTATCCATGTCTAGAGCCTGATCGAGAGTGATCTGCAAGAAGGAGAGCAGCCCTGTATCTGGAAATTATGGACTAACCATTTTGTGAGATAAGAATATCTCTGACCTGTCCTCTCATATATTGGACTTGTACTGTAGTTGCAATATTTTATATTACTTTTTATGCATTTGGGAGTGATCTGATGCATTTGTGATTGATCTGAGGCATTTGTGATTGATCTGATGCATTTGTGATTGATTATATGTTATTTATTTTATTTGTTTTAATTTATTTTGTGTTTTTTATACTTTTAGATGGTCATATATTCATTTATGTAGTAGAGAGCGCCCCCTAGCTTGGTTAATCTTTTAAGGATCTGATGGACAAGAAGCTGAAGGCTTATTTGAATAAGATTTATGTTCATCAAGGTCTCCAATGGCAGCCTGCGGTGTATATTGCCAATGTGACTAGTGTGGCACCTTATTGGTTCAACGCCTTATCTGATTCAAGTAGAGTCATTGGATGAAATTCAGAATAGGATTAAAGCTCTTAAGTTGGCCAATTCCTTTATTGCAGATGTCCTTTTACAGGTTAATAGACTAGGAGCTAAAACTTTTAGTTTCGCTGTCCTAGCCCGCAGGGCGTTATGGTTGAAATCTTGGTCTGCGGACATTTCCTCTAAAGTCAAGCTTCTGGCGATTCCTTACAAGGGCAAAACCTTGTTTAGACCCAGTTTAGCAGAAATTATCTCTGTAATTACGGGTGGAAAAGGGTGTTTTCTACCTCAAGATAAGAAGAATAGGCCTAAAGGACGTCAGAGTAATTTTTGTAATTTTCGTTCCTTTCGTAACTTCAGAGGAAAGCCTTCCACTTCTTCTTCCAAGCAGGAACACTCCAAGTATTTTTGGAAACCCAATCAGTCTTGGGACAAGGGAAAACAATCAAAGAAACCCGCAGCTGATTCCAAATCAGCATGAAGGGTTTGCCTCCAATCCGGGATCGGATTAGGTGGGTGGCAGACTTTCTCAGTTCTCTCAAGCCTGGATATGAGATGTCCCAGATCCCTGGACTGTGGACATAGTATCCCAGGGTTACAAATTGGAATTCAAGACTTTTCCTCCCAGAGGCAGATTCCTTCTCTCAAGATTATCTGCAGACCTGGGAGTGACAGTTCCAGTTCCAGTGCAGTAACAGGGTCTCAGGTTCTACTCTAACCTATTTGTGGTTCCCTAAAAAAGAGGGAACTTCCCGTCCCATTCTAGACTTGAAGTGTCTAAACAAGTTTCTCAAAGTTCTATCCTTAAGGATGGACACTATACACTCCATTCTTCCTTTAGTACAAGAGGGTCAGTTCATAACAATCTGTCATATAGTACTTTCCTCACAACCTCTTATACCCCTTTAATTAGGAGGTGTGTTAATCTTATTTAACCTGTATAAAAGTACCTCCCACAAAGCATTCTGTGCTTGGTAATTTCAGTTTCCTGATACCGACTCCGCCAGCCTAATCTTAGATTGTGATACCTGCCTCATATCATTTGCTGACGCTTCATCTAACCTCTAATCTTGTCATAAGAAGTGGTATACCCCTTTACATTCTGGAAACTCTCCAGGTACCTTTCTCAACTGAAGCCGCATCCTGTGTACACCCTGTTATTTCACCTCCGCTCATCAAGTTTACGTCCAACAGCTGACTCACCCTGCATCCTTCCTGTCTGAGCTCCGGATCACTAGCGGTGACGTCACACGCCGAAGCTTCACACGGACAGCGTCTCTCACCGCATCAACACCAGCTCAGGGCTCCAGTGAAACTAGTAAGAAGTATCAGCCTACGCTTACTATTGTTTGTTCAATAACCAACAAAGTTACTTTTAGGCACCTTAGGATATGTGTTGATTGTATATTACACTGCTCTAACGGTAAACCTTTCCTTAATCTAAAGTATATCACATATGTATATCACATATCAAACCTCAAATGTTTAAAGAGTTTTATCCTTTAATAGAATTCTATAGATCCACAGTTGGATTCAAGTCTCATATATTAATCTCTCTCCCTTTTAAGAATTAGAAAGTAAATTGTCTCAAACCCTGACAATATCCTGATACAACCGTAGACCTAAAATATGCGTATCTTCATGTTCCTATTCACAGGGACCATCACAGATTCCTGAGATTTGCCTTTCTTGAAAAACGTTTCCAGTTTGTGGCCCTTCCATTTGGTCTAACCACGGCTCCCAGAATTTTTTCAAAGGTTCTGGGGGCTCTTTTGGCAGTGATCCGTTCTCGTGGAATTGCTGTGGCACTCTACCTGGACGACATATTGGTTCAGACGCCATCTTTTCAACAAGCAAAATCTCACACAGAGATATTGTTGTCTTTTTTTCGTTCCTACGGATGGAATGTGAATCTGGAAAAAAAGCTCCCTTTCCCCTGCTACTGTTCTTAGGGACCATAATAGATTCTCTATTGATGGTGATTTTTTTGACAGAGGTCAGGAAAAACAAAATAATTTCCTCTTGCCTCTCTCTTCAGGCTACTGCTCATCCTTTAGTAGCTCAATTTATGGAGGTAATCGGTCTGATGGTGGCTTCCGTGGACATCATTCCTTTTGCTTGATTCCATTTGAGAGCTCTCCTGTTGTGCATGCTCGGAATGGTGACCATGAGGATCTATCTCAGAGAATAGAGTTAGATCAATCATCAAGGGATTCTCTCCCGTGGTGGATTTCTCAGGAACATCTGTCTCAGGGCACATGCTTTCAGAGACCTTCCTGTGTGATCGTGTCCATGGACACCAGCCTGCTAGGCTAGGGAGCAGTCTGGAACTCATTAAAAGCTTAGGGCCTTTAGACTCAGGAGGAGTCTGCTCTTCCCATCAACATCTTGGAGTTGAGGGCAATTTTCAATGCTCTATTGGCTTGGCCTCAGTTGTCCTCAGCCCAGTTTATCAGGTTCCAGTCAGACAACATAACGTCTGTGGCTTACATCAATTAGTAGGGAAGAACTCAGAGTTCCTTACCCATGAAGGAGGTTACTCGGATTCTTCAGTGGTCAGAGACCCACAATTGCTGTCTATCTGCCATTCACATTCCAGGAGTAGACAACTGGGAAGCGGATTTTCTGAGCAGACAGACTTTTCATCCCGGGGATTGGGAACTCCATCCGGAGGTGTTTTCCAGCTTAGTCCTTAAATGGGGGGTGCCGGAGTTAGATCTGATGGCATCAAGGTCAAGAGATCCACAGGCCATTCTAATAGATACTCTGGCAGTTCCTTGGGTTTTCAGATAGGCATACCTTATTTGCTCTCCTTCCACAAGTCATTGCTCGTATCAAACAGGAGAGGGCATCATTGATTATAATAGCCCCTGCGTGGCCTGGTTTTGCAGACCTAGTGGAGATGTCATCTCGCCCACTTTGGAGACTACTTCTGAGGAAGGACCTCCTAATTCAGGGTCCCTTCCTTCATCCAAATCTCATTTCTCTGAAGCTGACTGCTTGGAGATTGAATGCTTAATCCTGTCTAAGCATGTTTTTTCGGTCATTGAGACCATGATTCAGGCTTGCAAGCCTGTTACTAGAAAGATTTACCATGAGATATGGTGTAAATATCTTTATTTGTGTGAATCCAAGGGCTATTCTTGGAGTAGAATTAGAATTCCTAGAATTTTATCTTTTCTTTCTGGAAAGCCTGGAGAAGGTATTGTCAGTCAGTACCCTGAAGGGTCAGATTTCTGCTTTATTAGTTTTACTACATAAACATTTGGCGGATGTGCCAGATGTGCAATCTTTTTGTCAGGCCATGGTCAAAATCAGGCATGTCTTTAAGTCTGTTGCTCCTCCTTGAAGCCTTAACCTTGTTCTTAAAGTCTTACAGCTTGCTCCGTTTGTTTCTTGTTGCTATCTCTTCTGCTCGAAGAGTCTCAGAACTCTCAGCTCTGCAATGTGATTTCCCTTATCTTATTTTTCATGCCGATAAGGCGGTTCTTCGTATTAAGTTAGGTTTCCTTCCTAAGGTTGATTCTAATAGAAATATCAATCAGAATATTGTTGTTCCCTCTCTGTGTCCTAAACCTTCTTCTTCCAAAGAACGTTTGTTACACAATTTGAATGTTGTACATGCTCTTAAATTCTACTTACAGGCGACTAAGGATTTTTGCCAGTCCTCTGCCCTCTTTGTCTGTTTCTCTGGTAAATGTAAAGGTCCGAAAGCTACTGATACTCCTCTTTCTTTTTGGTTACAAAGTATAATTTGTTTGGCTTATGAGACTGCTGGACAGCAGCCTCCTGAGAGAATTAGGGCTCATTCCACAAGAGCTGTTTCCTCTTCTTGGGCTTTCAAAAATGAAGCTTCTGTGGAACAAATTTGCAAGGCTGTAACTTGGTCTTCTCTACATACTTTTTCCAAATTTTCCAAATTTAATACTTTTGCCTCGGCTGAGGCTTCTTTTTGGAGAAAGGTTCTTCAAGCGGTGGTGCCTTTTGTTTAGGACTGCTTGTCTTGTCCCTCCCTATTTATCTGTGTCCTTTAGCTTGGGTATTGGTTCCCAACAGTAATTACTCAAGCCTTGGACTCACCATATCTTAGGAAAGAAAAACAAAATGTATGCTTACCTGATAAATTTATTTATTTGCAGATATGGTGAGTCCACAGCCCCACCCTTTATTTTAAGACAGATGTTGTTTTGACTGAACCTCAGGCACTTCTACACCTTGTGTTACTCCTGTAGTTTAACTGTAGTGCTCTTTGCCTCCTCCTGCTGGCCAGGAGTGATATTCCTAACAGTAATTACTCAAGCCGTGGACTCACCATATCCGGAAATAAATAAATTTATCAGGTAAGCATAAATTTTGTTTTTGCAAGTATGCTATCATGTCACCGTCCTTCAGTTACAAGGGAGTTCTGCTTATAGGCCAATGACCACTTTGTCCTTAAGGTCCAATTGCACTTCCTGTTTGTTTAAATATTACATAAGCTTTAACTTTTTTGTATAAAAATATATTGGGGGGTTTTTGTTTTGGTTTTAAGATTTAGTGATTTTAATGACCTGTAACCCGATTCTGTTTTTGAGTTATTACTCTTCAATCTTTACAATAGATTCATAAAAGAAGAGTAATAAACATAAGGGAATGGGTCTAAAGAAAGATCAGTAGAAAAACAGTTATCATGTAACCTTGCAAAAACTTTCTGTGTCTATGTACTGTACATAGTTTCCTTAACAAGATCACAGTCAAAAATATAATCACAACATTAATCTGCCAACAATGTCACTACAGTAATATTATCACTTCATCCTATAAAATGAAGATTTATAAAAAAAATTTTTTTATAACTAATAATCTTATATTTATCTCTAAGCCTTTACAGCAATAGTGACATTCTCCATCAGTTTGTCAAATGAAATGCTATTTAGCCAGCTCATAAGAGGAGTATATTTTATTGCTATGGAAAAGCTAATCAGATTCCATATCTAAAAAAACAAAAACTCAAATTAAGATATGTTCTTTATAAAATGATCAAAGGAAACTGGTATTTTGTGAGTTTTATAAGTTCAAGTCACTTGGCTAAAGGTGTTAGGATAAAAAGGACAAATATGGAATATTAACAAAAAAAAATTAACTGACTTACAAGTGTATGCTATTTTAACGAGCATCCATAAAGGAAAAAATGTGCCTTTACAGGCGCATGTTAAATAACCAGCCATTACAAGTGGCTGGTTAATGCTCCCGCAAGCTTGTTATTTTACTTTCCGGCAAGCACAATTTACCAGAGGGCAGACCTCTGGTTAATGAAAAACATGTGCCCCAATTGCCCCCAAAATAAAGAAGACAGTACTGTACAAATAATTAAAAAAATATGAGCATCTTAATTTTTATTAAAAAAAACTGCCCAAAGCAGTTATAAGGCGTTAAAGTTAGGGGATGCAGGACTGTTTTTTTACTTGAAATATATATGTATATGCTTATATACATAAATATGTATGTGTGAATGTGTATATACACCTATAAACACATAAATATCTATGTATATATTCATATAGATTTTCATTTTGCTTCCCAACTCTACACGAATTGCCCCCTGCACTGTGCTTGATGCTTTGCTGTGTCTGACGTAATGAGAACGAGGCTCCGGAAGCAGGCTCTCGTGAGCACAATGTTCCCAGGCAATACAAACACAAGGTCGTGTTCGCATTGTGCCTAACTTGTAATACCAGCGCACATTTAAGTGCGTTGGTATTACCGAGTGGAGTACTAATATCACGCTTGCGAAAGTGTAATATTGCGCTGCACTCGTAATCTAGGCCTTAATAATATCAGTCACTTGATAATATTAAATACCTTTAAATTCATGTTTCTGTCACTGGTGTTTATTCATTTTTATTAGTTAAATTATAATGGATTTGAATGGGGAAAATGTACATAAAATAATATAATAACCATTAAAAATATTTTTTTGCATGATAAATAAGTTACATCAAAATGTATACAGCACGAGGGAACTTCCGGGCAGCGGCCATGTTTGGTCGCATAACTGAAAGCTGCTACAGCTTTTCTCTGAAAAATGCAAAAACTTACTTTTTAGCAGATTGATCTATATAATCTTTTACAAGAACTGACTTACGCTTGAGAAGCTGCACCTATTTTACTCAGTTTTGCAGGAATTGCTGCTGGCTTTAGTGCCTGGAAGCCGTTTCAAGATCTCGGCCTATATCATACCCCCCGGCAGGGTGCCTTTGACCCTGTCGTTACGCGGCACTTACAGTGCTACAACTTTTGGCATCTAATCTACTACTCCCACCGAATCCAATATAAGATGGACCCTCACGCATGGGATACTGAGCTGAGACAACTATTACAGTCCCACTTTGACAAGCTGGAGCATGCTTTATTTGGAGGTGTGAGACTCCCTTCGCTGCCGGCAGAAGCGCTGGGTGATACACTATCGGACGAGCATCACCTCATTACATCGCAAAGTGATGAAACGCCACCAATTGAGGAGATTTGCAACTTGGCTGTGGAGTCTGTACCTACTACCCCACAAGGGTATATAACGCAGAATCCAGTCCTTACCGCTTTGACTGCCATCATGGAAGCACCTCCTATTGCAGCGCACCAGCGGGAAATTATGAGTAAAGCCGAACCTACATGGGGAGAAGAATCCCAAGCGCAGTCCGAATTGAAGGACTTTCTCTTTCACCTGACAGCCTTACATGTGTCGCAGCCAGATGCAGGAGGTTGGATCGTGGTCGGTCCGTTGCAGGCAACGGGCTGTTCGTGTTACAGCAAGTGTGGGCTCCGTCGCACCATCACTGAGCACACTTTGATGAGATCTACCATAAACAGGACAGGTGTGGGCTAATTGTCCTATGTGAGTGGGATTGCTGAGGAGAACGTGGACTATGGCATTTGGGCAGATGGCTGTTAAGGAACTTTTTTATGAACAGTTTTCATATATGTTTTGCGTGCCTTTGTGAACAGACTGTCCATATTAATAGTATCACCTGTCTTTTGAACGTTAATCACACTAGTATGTCTATCAATCTTACAAGTTTCATGGTTTTATCCTAATATATAATACAGAATGTTACTGGTATCACCAGACCTGTCATTGTTATTATGCCATCATATATGCAAGGTTCTGTATTTATTATTTGTTGGTTATCTATACTGTCTGCATCTTTGGTATTCTTAGCCCTAAACAGGCATGCATGTCTCCCAATGTTATAAATCTTAAATCTTTGTCTTAATGTTCACTTTTGAATCTCATTGATACCTTTTAACCTATTACTGTCATTATGTTGATACCAGCTTTGAGGGGACTCTATATTTGTTATATATGGTTTTTAGGTCTGGGGGCCCCAGGGGTTGAGCCCTATCCTATATCACTCCCTTCTAAGAGCCCACCACTATTTTGTAAATTTTGCTAAATTATGTAATGTAAAACCACTTGCTGTAGCTTTAGTTAGCGCTCAAGCCAAATATGCTTGCGTGGCAAATCTCCAGATTTTTCTGCTTGTGTCCTGAAGCTAGGATGATATAAATCTTGAAGAATGTAATGCTGACATAGGTTATAGGACTATACCGATTTGATATAATTCTCTAGTAAATGTTCCCAATAGGCTTCTGTTAAGGCCCCACTCTATAGCTTTTGGAGATAACAGCCAGCTTTACCACAGTATTGTTTAGATACTCTCACACCTCTTCTACAATTAATATACAGTTGATATACAGTTAATTTTGTTTAGTGTCCTAGCATAGTTAGACAGTATATTAAAGAGGAAACCCATCTCCGGCTGGGCCCCTGGGCCAGGATCTCTCCCTGGTTTTCTGTTCTCGCCTCAGCGGGCCGAGGAGGCGAGGGCATTGGATTAAATTTAAACTAATAATCTGTCCCACGTTACACTGGATTAATCATGGTCAGTACTCAATACCTAGATAGCAAAGAAGTCTTGAGTGTATTTTCATAATGTTTGCTTAGTCCAGTCAAAGAGGGAAACAATAGCTCCCCAGTGTGTCGGTATGTTTTATGTGTTTTATGTCTTGTTATGAACATTCGGTGTGGACAAACTTTGTTATTAACTTAAGAGTTTATTTCCTATCCCTTAGTAGAAAAGGAGTTCATCAACTGAGATCAAGAGTGTTCTCCCTTTTATTTGGGATTACTTCCTGTAGATTGATACCCTTAACATCAATATGAGGTCCAAAAGTGGCCTCAGCCTCTCGGTCAGGAAGTATACTGTTTTGTTAGGCAAATGTTATATATATTCCTTATATTTTTATAACATGGTGTATGGCGTAAATATGTAAACAATTGCTCTCTATGTTTTTTCCAATGATTTACAGTATACTTGTATGTATTGCCTGCTATTGAACCTCAATAAAAAATATAAAAAAAAAATTAACAAAAAAAAATGTATACAGCACATACATTCTGCACTTCCAGCACACCTCATCTTTTCTATATTATTAGTTAAGTAGAAGCTGATAGCCGTGGCACTTTGAAAACATGCTTGTAATATGGCAAACAATGTTTTGTACAATTCAGGCAACTAAATTTTATGCAAAAATAAATTCATAGAAAGATAAATAAAAAACCTTTCATAACTACTTAAAGGGACAGTCTACTCCAGAATGTTTGTATTGTTTAAAAAGATAGATAATCCCTCTTATTCCATAGTTTTCATAACCAAACACGGTCATATTAATATACTTTTTACCTCTGATTACCTTACATCTAAGCCTCTGCAGACTGCCTCCTTATTTCAGTCTAATTTGACAGACTTGCATGTTAGCCAATCAGTGTTGGCTCCCTAGGTAAATCCATGGGAGTGAGTACAATATTTATCTATATGGCACACATAAATAAGCGCTGTCTAGCTGTTGAAAATCAATATGAATGCACCTGATATAAGAGGCATCCTTCAAAGGCTTAGAATTAGCATATGAGCCTACTTAGGTTTAGCTTTTCAACAAAGAATACCAATAAAACAACGAAAATTGATAAAAGTAAATTAGAAATTTGTTTTAAAATTGCCATGCCCTATCTAATTCATGAAAGTTTAATTTTGGACTAGATTGTCACTTTAATATATTATATTTAGTTAAATGAAATTGTTTTTATGATCCCTTACAACAAAAAAAAGAATTTTGTTAGTCAAGACGTGAAATTGTCCCATTCTTGGCATGACAAATCCATTGAATTTGTAATAAGCTGCGGTGAATTACATAGGTTCCTTTTTCAATTTCACATTTACAGGATAATGTGAATTCTTAGCCTCAAGCAATGCTTCTTAAAATGGTATAGCCTACAAGTTAATTACTTCCTTTAACCTTAGTTTTTGAAAAAAATTAAAAATGTAAGCAATGTGATTATGTGTAAATCCTTCAAAATGAGATGATGGAATTACATATTATTATGGAAATCTGCCCATGCATAAATGTAAATTGACGTTTTCCTCTAATACTTTTATACAATATAGTCTTTCTTTTTTTAATGTGAAATGATTTTCATTTTTTAAGAATTAAAATTTAAACAGATTGATTTGAAAAACTAATTACATTTATAGAGTGAAGTTACAAACCATAGGAGAGATTATGGGTTATGTAAGTTTATAGAAACCTATAGATCGATTTAATGAACCAGAAGCATTATGGGCTAGATTTACAATTGGAGCGCTATTGGAGCAGCACAGGGTGTGCTATCAATGTTGTGCGGTCTTGATTAGAATAGTGCTCAGTTTTGATATTGGTTGATTCATATTGCATAGTAAAAAATAATTACCAGAAAAAGTCAAAGCACCCAAGATTTTTTTAGTGCACCCTAAAATTTCAAGTTATGAGTTATTGTGTTGTGTATTTGTATGTGTGGATGTACTGTATATATGTTTATGTATGTGTGTTTACATATGTGTATGTAATTATGTATGTATGTGTGCACATACATACACATGTATACATACAAATACACACACACACATACTGTATATATATATATATATATATATATATATATATATATATATATATATATATATATATATATATAAAGAAGACATGAATGCTTGTTCCAGTTTACAAGTTCCATAATGTAGGCGCAGGCACTTTGACATGCACTCTTGTGCCTGAGCTTTGACTTAGCATACATGAAGGCACTTCCCCTGGTCACAAAAGCACAATCTCGTTTAAAGGTACCCAAAAACAGATATATGTTGAAGGCACGCAGGTTAAGATTACCAGTTTAAATATGTTAAATCCAGTATAAGAAGATATGGCCTCTAGTTATGAAGCCGTCAACCTCAAATACGCTGGAATTCCACAGCGTATTTGTGGCGAGGCTGATTCGTCTAAGTTATCAAGCCCCTTTACACTGGCAAAAGTAGAATTTTGTGACGTAAGCTTCGATCCGCCGGACTCAGTCCAACACAGATCGATTCTTACGTCACTCCAGATGTTCCACACACAAGCTTCGGCACAATCTGACTACTTTTGCTAGTTATCAAAAAACTAGCAGGTACGCTCGGCACTTTTCCGGCCCAGCGTACCTGGTTTTCAAATCCGCTGCCCTGGAAGGCGGCGGATCCCATAGGAATCAATGGGAGTCCTGACCATAGCGACAGCTCATATTCGCTGCTGCCCGACATCCCATTGATTCCTATGGGAGCATGTCTACACCTAACACCCTAACATGTACCCCGAGTCTAAACACCCCTAATCTGTCCCCCCCTACACCGCCACAACCTAAATAAGTTATTACCCCATAAACTGCCGCCTCCCGGAGCCCACCGCAAGCTACATTATACATATTAACCCCCTAATCTGTCCCCCCCCCTACACCGCTGCAACTAAATAAAGTTATTAACACCTAAACCACTGCTCCCGGACACCGCCGCAACTATAATAAGATGTATTAACCATAAACCGCCACTCCCTGGACCCTGCCGCCACCTATATTAAACTTATTAACCCCTAATCTGCCCCCCTACACCGTCGCCACCTCTATAATACATTTATTAACCCATATCCTGCCCCCTACACCGCCGCAACTATAATAAATTATTAAACTCCCTAAACCTAAGTCTAACCCTAAACACCCCCCTCTACCTTAATATTAATCTAAATACATCTAAATAAATGTAAACTCTTTATTAAATTAATTATTCCTATTTAAAACTAAATACTTACCTGTAAAAATAAACCCTAAGATAGCTACAATGTAATTAATAATTAATTACATTGTAGCTATTTTAGGATTTATATTTATTTTACAGGAACTTTGTATTTATTTTAGCTAGTTAGAATTAGTTATTAAATATTTATTAACTATTTAATAACTACCTAGCTAAAAGAAATACAAAATTACCTGTAAAATAAATCCTAAGCTAAGTTACAATTAAACCTAACACTACACCTATCATTAAATTAATTAAATAAATTACCCTACAAAAACTACAATTAATACAACTAAATAAACTAACTAAAGTAAAAAAAAATAAAAAGCTAAGTTACAAAAAATAAAAAAAGTTAAAACATTTCAAAAAATATTACAACAATTTTAAGCTACTTACACCTAATCTAAGCCCCCCTAATAAAATAAACAAAGGCCCCCAAAATAAAAAAATCGCCCCTACCCCCAATTCTAGATTAAGTCTAAGTTACCAGCCTCTCTTACCCTTACCAGCCCTTTAAAGGGCTTTCTGCGGGGCCATGCCCCAAAGAATTAAGGTAGGAAAAATCTGATTGGCTGATCCAATCAGCAAATCAGATTGAGCTCGCATTCTATGGCTGATCGGGACAGCCAATAGAATGCCAAGCTCAATCTGATTGGCTGATTGGAATCAGCCAATCGGATTGAACTTCAACTCTGATTGCTGATTGGATCAGCCAATCAGATTTTTCCTACCTTAATTCCGATTGGGCTGATAGAATCCTATCAGCCAATCGGAATTCGAGTGATGCCCATCTTGGATGACGTCACTTAAAGGAACCGTCATTCGTCGTTCAGTCAACGGTGAAAGAAGAATGGCTCCGCGTAGGCTCATCTGAAGATGGCTCCTCTCCGGATGGATGAAGATTGAAGACGCCGCCTGGATGATGACTTCAATCGGATGGAAGACTTCTTCAGTGCCCCTTGGATGATGACTTCTGCCGCTCCGGATCTTCCTCTTCGGTTCCATTGGTGGTCGGCTGACTGAAGACGGCTAAAGGTAGGGATGATCTTCAGGGGGGTAGTCTTAAGTTTATTTAAGGGGGGTTTGGGTTAGAGTAGGGGTATGTGGGTGGTGGGTTTTAATGTTGGGAGGTTGTATTTTTATTTTACAGGCAAAAGAGCTGTTTTCTTTGTGGATGGTCCCGCAAAAGGCCCTTTTAAGGGCTGGTAAGGTAATAGAGCTGGTAACTTTTTAATGTAGAATAGGGTAGGGCATTTTTTTTTATTTTGGGGGGCTTTGTTATTTTATTAGGGGGCTTAGATTAGGTGTAAGTAGCTTAAAATTGTTGCAATATTTTTAAATGTTTGTAACTTATATTTTAATTTTTTGTAACTTAGATTTTTTGATTTTTTTGTACTTTAAGTTATGTTTATTTAATTGTATTTAATTGTAGTTATTTGTAGGTAATTTATTTAATTATTTTAATTGATAGTGTAGTGTTAGGTTTAATTGTAACTTAGGTTAGGATTTATTTTACAGGTAATTTTGTATTTCTTTTAGCTAAGTAGTTATAAAATAGTTAATAACCTATTTAATAACTATTCTAACTAGCTAAAATAAATACAAAGTTACCTGTAAAATAAATATAAATCCTAAAATAGCTACAATGTAATTATTAATTACATTGTAGCTATCTTAGGGTTTAATTTACAGGTATTTAGTTTTAAATAGGAATAATTAATTTAAAGTATAGTAGTGTAGTGTTAGCTGTAATTGTACTTAGGTTAGTTTTTATTTTACAGGTAAATTTCTCTTTATTATTAACTAGGTAGCTATTAAATAGTTAATAAACTATTTAATAGCTATTGTACCTAGTTAAAATAACTTGAAATTTGCCTGTAAAATAAAAATAAAATCCTAAGATAGCTACAATAAAATTATTAAATATATTGTAGCTATATTAGGGTTTATTTTAAAGGTAAGTATTTTGTTTTAAATAGGAATAATTAATTTAATAAGAGTTAAATTTATTTAGATGTATTTAATTAATATTTAAGTTAGGGGTAATGTTAGGGTTAGACTTAGGTTTAGGGGTTAATAATTTTATTATAGTTGCGGCGGTGTAGGGGAGGAGGCAGGATAGGGGTTTAATAAATGTATTATAGGTGGCGACGTTGTAGGGGGGCAGATTAGGGGTTAATACGTTTAATATAGCGTGGCGGCAGGGTCTGGGGGCGGCGCGGTTTAGGGGTTAAACTATTTATTTAGTTGCGGCTGGGGTCGGGATCGGCAGGATAGGGGTTAATAAATGTATTATAGGTGGAGGCGGTATGGGGGGGGCAGGATAGGGGTTACTATGTATAATGTAGGTGGCGGTGGGCTACGGGAGCGGGTGGTTTAAGGGTTTAATACGTTTATTATAGTTGCGGCAGGTGTCCTGGGAGTGGTCGGTTTAGGGGTTACTAACTTTATTTAGTTGCGGGGGGCTACGGGGGCGCCAGTATAGGGGGTAGAACAGTGTAGTTAGTGTGGGTGCTTAGTGACAGCTTTTCAATAAAGCTGTCAAAAAAGCCGAAGAGCAGCGAAGATCGAATGCGTGATAACCTATCCACAGTCCGCTGCTCATCGCCCCCGTACTTGGTGCGTGGTCTTTTTGAACAGATTTATTGATAACTTTGGCGAGATTTTCTCAGGTCAGCGGCGGCGATGGTAGGCGAGCTTAGGCGGGCTTATTGGGCTGGCGAAGGCAGGTTAAAGTAGACACATTGATAACTAGAGGCCCATTGTATTGTAAGTCCTTTCCAAAGAAACATATTGGCCATCTTGTTTTTCTGATCTCCCCATATAGAGATAGAAAAATGGTGCACAATCTGCCCATCCTAACAACATAAAAAGCAAAACACATGCCCACTATATTCAGAGTTTTGTCGGCAAAGACCTGCGGTGCTAACAAGCCTTTTATCAGCGCACCCTTAAGACAACGCTGTTATTACAAGTTGTCTGAATGGCTGCGTTTAGCCTCAGAAAAGTTAGTGTTGAGCCAAATTTTAACTCCACTTCAACCCTCAATACCAGCGTTGCTTACGGTAGCGGTAAGCTGGAAAAACCGAGCTTGTGCACGACTATCCCACTAGGAAACAATGGGGCTGAGCTGGCTGAAAAAAAACTCCTTTATTTTCAGACATTCTCTGTATTAATCCGGGGAAAAAGTCCCTTTTGAAAATTGTGTTCGCATTTTGGTGTTATGTCTGGATATCCTGTCCATTAAATGTCTGAACGGCAACTACTCGAGTGCTTCTCACTTTCCTTGTTTTATGAAAAAAACAACTAACACCTGCAAAAAGCAGCGTTTCAGCTTCTAACGCAGCCCCATTGTTTCCTATGGTTTCCTAAGTCTACACCTAACACCCTAACATGAACCCCCGAGTCTAAACACCCCTAAACCTTACACTTATTATAACCCCTAATCTGCCGCCCCCCGCTATCGCTGACACCTACATTATATTATTAACCCCTAATCTGCTACTCCGGACACCGTCGCAACCTACATTATACCTATGAACCCATAATCTGCTGTCCCTAACATTGCCGACACCTAGATTATATTTATTACCCCTTAATCTGCCCCCCCAATGTCGCCGCCACCTACCTTCACTTATTAACCCCTAATCTGCTGACCGGACATCGCTGCCACTATAATAAATGTATTAACCCCTAAACCGCCACACTCCCGCCTCGCAAACACTATAATACATTTTATTAACCCCTAATCTGCCCTCCCTAACATCGCCGCCACCTACCTACAATTATTAACCCCTAATCTCTCACCCCCAACGTCGCCGCTGCTATAATAAAGTTATTAACCCCTAAACCTAAGTCTAACCCTAACCCTAACACCCCTCTAACTTAAATATAATTTAAATTAAACTAAATAAATTTACAATCATTAAATAAATTATTCCTTTTTAAAACTAAATACTTACCTATAAAATAAACCCTAATATAGCTACAATATATCTAATAGTTAGATTGTAGCTATTTTAGGATTTATATTTATTTTACAGGCAACTTTGTATTTATTTTAACAAGGTACAATAGATATTAAATAGTTATTAACTATTTAATATCTACCTAGTTAAAATAAATACAAAATTACCTGTAAAATAAATCCTAACCTAAGTTACAAATACACCTAACACTACACTATCAATAAATAAATTAAATAAATTACCTACAAATATCTAAACTAAAATACAATTAAATAAACTAAACTATAATACAAAAAACCCACTAAATTACAGAAAATAAAAAAATTACAAGAAGTTTAAACTAATTACACCTAATCTAAGCCCCCTAATAAAATAAAAAAGCCCCCCAAAATAATAAAATGCCCTACCCTATCCTAAATTACAAAGTAATCAGCTCTTTTACCAGCCCTTA
Organism: Bombina bombina; assembly: GCF_027579735.1. Taxonomy (NCBI): domain Eukaryota; kingdom Metazoa; phylum Chordata; class Amphibia; order Anura; family Bombinatoridae; genus Bombina; species Bombina bombina. Next base: position 43,811,416 of record NC_069507.1, on the reverse strand, counting down.
AAAGGGTTTTTCGCGGGGCATTGCCCCAAAGTAATCAGCTCTTTTACCTGTAAATAAAAATACAATACCCCCCCAACATTACAACCCACCACCCACATACCCCTACTCTAAAACCCACCCAAACCCCCCTTAAAAAAATACTAACCCCCCCTGAAGATCTCCCTACCTTGAGTCGTCTTCACCCAGCCGAGCCAAATTCTTCATCCAAGCGGGGCAGAAGAGGTCCTCCATCCGGTTGAAGTCTTCATCCAAGCGGGGCAGAAGAGGTCCTCCATCCGGTTGAAGTCTTCATCCAAGCGGGGCAGAAGAGGTCTTCCATCCGGTTGAAGTCTTCATCCAAGCGGAATCTTCTATCTTCATCCATCCGGAGCGGGGCGGCAGCATCCTGAAGACCTCCGACGCCTAACATCCATCCTGGCCGACGACTGAACGACGAATGAAGGTTCCTTTTAATGACGTCATCCAAGATGGCGTCCCTCGAATTCCAATTGGCTGATAGGATTCTATCAGCCAATCGGAATTAAGGTAGGAAAAATCGGAATTACCTCGCATTCCATTGTCTGTTCCGATCAGCCAATAGAATGCGAGGTCAATCCGATTGGCTGATTGGATCAGCCAATCAGATTGAACTTCAATCTGATTGGCTGATTGAATCAGCCAATCAGATTTTTCCTACCTTAATTCCGGTTGGCTGATAGAATCTTGGATAGAAGATTCCGCTTGGATGAAGACTTCAACCGGATGGAAGACCTCTTCTGCCCCGCTTGGATGAAGACTTCAACCGGATGGAGGACCTCTTCTGCCCCGCTTGGATGAAGAATTCAGCTCGGCTGGGTGAAGACGACTCAAGGTAGGGAGATCTTCAGGGGGTTAGTGTTAGGTTTTTTTAAGGGTTTGGGTGGGTTTTAGAGTAGGGGTATGTGGGTGGTGGGTTGTAATGTTGGGGGGGTATTGTATTTTTATTTACAGGTAAAAGAGCTGATTACTTTTAGGCAATGCCCCGCAAAAAGCCCTTTTAAGGGCTGGTAAAAGAGCTGATTACTATAATTTAGGATAGGGTAGGGCATTTTATTATTTTGGGGGGCTTTTTTATTTTATTAGGGGGCTTAGATTAGATGTAATTAGTTTAATCTTCTTGTAATTTTTTTTATTTTCTGTAATTTAGTGGGTTTTTTTGTATTATAGTTTAGTTTATTTAATTGTATTTTAGTTTAGATAATTGTAGGTAATTTATTTAATTAATTTATTGATAGTGTAGTGTTAGGGGTATTTGTAACTTAGGTTAGGATTTATTTTACAGGTAATTTTGTAATTATTTTAACTAATCCTAAAATAGCTACAATGTAACTATTAGTTATATTGTAGCTACATTAGGGTTTATTTTATAGGTAAGTATTTAGTTTTAAATAGGAATAATTTATTTAATGATAGTAAATTTATTTAGTTTAATTTAAATTATATTTAAGTTAGGGGGGTGTTAGGGTTAGACTTAGGTTTAGGGGTTAATAACTTTATTATAGTAGCGGCAAGGTTGGGGGCGGGAGATTAGGTGTTAATAATTGTAGGTAGGTGGCGGCGATGTTAGGGAGGGCAGATTAGGGGTTAATAAAATGTATTATAGTGTTTGCGAGGTGGGAGTGCGGCAGTTTAGGGGTTAATACATTTATTATAGTGGCGGCGATGTCCGGTCGGCAGATTAGGGGTTAATAAGTGAAGGTAGGTGGTGGCGACGTTGGGGGGGCAGATTAGGGGGTAATAAATATAATATAGGTGTCAGCGATGTTAGGGGCAGCAGATTAGGGGTTCATAGGTATAATGTAGGTGGCGGCGCTGTCCGGTCGGCAGATTAGGGGTTAAAAAAATGTATTATAGGGTTTGCGATGTGGGGGGGCCTCGGTTTAGGGGTTCATAGGTAGTTTATGGGTGTTAGTGTACTTTATAGCACAGTAGTTAAGAGCTTTATGTTCCGGCGTTAGCCCATAAAACTCTTAACTACTGACTTTTTTTGCGGTTGGAGTCTTGGCGGTAGAGGCTGTACTGCTCACTTCTTCCAAGACTGGTAATACCGGCGTTAGGCAAATCCCATAGAAAAGATAGGATACGCAATTGACATAAGGGGATTTGCGGTAGCCTCAAGTCGCGGAAAGATAGTGAGCGGTAGACCATTTCCTGTCTGACTCTAAATACCAGCGGGCATTAAAAAGCAGTGTTAGGACCCCTTAACGCTGCTTTTTAACCCTAACGCAGAACTCTAAATCTAGGCGATGGTTTAGCAGTGGTACGGATGGAAACATATTACAATAGGTCCCTATGAAAGTCATGATTATGTGATCCCCTCTTAAAACCAATATGCGTTTATTGATGCACACACCTTCAAGAAAATAGTTTTTGTGCTGCTGGCTTGTAGAAGCAGCACTAGCTACTACTTTAACTTTATTTAAGTTAATCTGCTGTCCTGCTGCCCTGAAGTAATTCCATAACATCTAATGCTATCCTGTAGAAAAGAAAACTCTCTATAAACATCTGAGAGAAGCTTTGTAGCTTAATCATTTGATAGACTTTTCTAAAGGACTCTCACAATTTGACTAAAGCAAACAACTCCATAAAACTATCATTGCCAAACAATGTGATAAACAATTTGGCAATTATTTTGTATGTGCACATATATATAGTTTTTCTACAATAACATTAGTTATGTATGTCTACACAAGTAACAAGTCTAGATTGGCAAATATAGCAAATGCTGTGTTAATTCAGTGGTGGGGGGGAATCACATTCAGCTAATACATAACTGCAGAAAACCCCTTGTGATCAGAAAGTGTTTTCCTGCCCCTTTAATTAACAACCTGTATTTTATATTTGATGTGTTGAATCCTTAATCTCTTCATTTAAATTCCTCTTAATTTAACAGATAAATGTTTGTTGATTATTTGCATCCCATAATCCTTAAACAACATGCATAGAATTACAAAGCTACAACAATATGCCAAATATCAAAGTATATTTTGTTCCTTGTCAAATAAGCCTCAAGATTTTGTTAAACAAATGACAGCCTCTAAAACATTTTCTGATTCAGTACAGCTAAACCTCAGCTCGTAAATAACTGTTATTGTGGTATTTAGAAACAAACTATCACTTTTAAACTAGATCTCAAAATGTTTCATAGGCCGCTAATAAGTAGAATTAAAAGGGCGTTGAAAGGCTTACGAAAAATGAAAGAAAGAAAATAAATTGATGTAGTTAAATAAGACTCAGAACCATGAAGGAAATAATTTTACTGTAACTGAACAAGAAAGCAACAAGGCACTGTGATTGCATACAAGAGAAGAATTATACGAACGAGTAACATAATTTAACAAATTACATCATTTGAATTTAAAGGGATATTCTAATGTAAAAACCAAATGCTTTTTTATAGAATAGCATTTTGGTGTTGATTCCAAGCTTTGATAACACCATTCTTGTACTGAAAAAATATTTGATCAAGTATGGAAAAAGTCATCCATGCACGACATCGATAGCATTGACTTTAGTGATCATAATCAACCGGACCACAATTTATTCACTAAACATTAACAATACAATGGGCACATCAAATTCAGCAGCCAAAGGTGCTTGATGCATGCTTAGCAAGCATTGATTGATTGATAACACACATCAGATAAAGGAAAATAAAATTGACCACTGGTCTATGAATGCTCGTACTAGAAAAATAAGATGGCGCTGCCCATGCCAGCAATGACATTGGTACATTTTGATGGTGATCACATTTTATCAAATAAAAAGTGATACTGAACACATCATCGCTATCAATTAAATGCAGGAACACAAACTGCTAGATTACGAGTTTTGTCGGTAAAAACTTGCGTTGCTAACGAGCCTTTTCTTTTCAGTGCTCACTTTAAACAACGCTGGTATTACAAGTTTTCTGAATGGCTGCGTTAGCCTCAGAAAAGTGAGCGTTAAGCAAATTTAGCACCACTTCTCACTGTAATACCAGTGTTGCTTATGGTAGCGGTAAGTTAGCTAAACGTTCTCGTGCACAATCTCCCCATAGGAAACAATTGGGCTGAGACGGCTGATAAAAAACCTAACACCTGCAAAAAAACAGCATTCAGCTCCTAACGCAGCCCCATTGTTTCCTATGGGAAAATACTTTCTAAGTCTACACCTAACACCCTAACATGAACCCTGAGTCTAAACACCCCTAACCTTACACTTATTAACCCCTAATCTGCTGCCCCCGACATCCTCGCCACCTGAATTATATTATTAACCCCTAATCTGCCGCTCCGGACACCGCCGCAACCTACATTATACCTATGAACCCCTAATCTGCTGCCCCTAACATCGCCGACACCTACATTATATTTATCAACCCCTAATCTGCCGCCCCCAACGTCGCCGCCCACCTACCTACAATTATTAACCCCTAATCTGCAGACCGGACATCGCCGCCACTTTAATAAATGTATTAACCCCTAAACCGCCGCACTCCCGCCCCTCGCAAACACTATACAATTTGTTATTAACCCCTAATCTGCCCGTCCCTAACATCGCCGCCACCCTACCTACAATTATTAACCCCTAATCTGCGCCCCCAACGTCGCCGCTACCTATATTAAATGTATTAACCCCTAAATCTAAGTCTAACACTAACCCTAACACCCCACTAACTTAAATCTATTTTTTAATAAATCTAAATAAAATTACCATAATTAAATAAATTATTCATATTTAAAACTAAATACTTACTATAAAATAAACCCTGATATAGCTACAATATAACTAATAGTTACATTGTAGCTATTTTAGGATTTATTTTTATTTTACAGGCAACTTTGTATTTATTTGAACTAGGTAGAATAGTTATTATATAGTTATTAACTATTTAACCCCCTTAAGGACGCATGTCGTACAGGGTACGTCGCACACAACCTGGTCTTAAAAGACCAGCGAGGGTACCCTATACGACATTAGGGGTTTAAAGCAGCTGGAAGCGATCCTGCTCGCTTCCAGCCGCTTTTCCGGTTATTGCAGGATGCCTCGATATCGAGGCATCCTGCAATAACACCCCTTGGCCATCCGATGCAGAGAGAAGCCCACTCTGTGGCCCTCTCTGCACCGGACATCGATGGCCGGTATCGTTGGTGGGTGGGAGCCGACTTGGGAGGAGGTGTGGGCGGCCATCGATGGGCCGAGTAATGTAGAGGGGGGCGGGATTGGGGGCGAGGTGGATGGGGTGGTGCGCGCGAGCGGGTGCACGCGTGCACGGTGGGCGGCAGGTGGGCACGGTGCACAGGGCGGGAGCTGGTGGGACCCGCTACACTAGAGAAAAGTTTATATACAAACAATCAAAGGTATCTAGGAGGGGGTGGGAGGTTGGTCTTTGGTGGGGGGGGGGGGCTACACTACAGAAAAATGGGAAAATTTTAGAAAAACCAACAATTTTATTCTAAACTGGGTACTGGCAGACAGCTGCCAGTACCCAAGATGGCGCCCATTAAGGCAGAGGGGGTAGGGTTAGAGAGCTGTTTGGTGGGGGATCAGTCAGGTTGGGGGCTAAGGTGGGTCCTACACATCAGCATATGTAAATATGCTTAAAAAAAAAAGCCTAAATATACCTTTTATTTTAGTTCCTGGCAGAGTTGCTGCCAGTACTTAAGATGGCGGGGACAATTGTGGGTTGGGGAGGGAAAGAGAGATGTTTGGGAGGGATCAGGGGGTCTGATGTTTCAGGTGGGAGGCTTGAGCTCTATACTAAAGCTAAAATTAACCCTGCAAGCTCCCTACAAGCTACCTAATTAACCCCTTCACTGCTAGCCATAATACACGTGTGATGCGAAGCGCATTTAGCGGCCTTCTAAGTACCAAAAATCAACACCAAAAGCCATATATGTATGCTATTTCTGAACAAAGGGGATCCAAGAGAAGCATTTACAACCATTTGTGCCATAATTGCACAAGCCTGTTTGTGAATAATTTCAGTGAGAAACCTAAAATTGTTAAAAATTTAACGTTTTTTTTTTTTCATTTGATTGCATTTGGCGGTGAAATGGTGGCATGAAAATATAACAAAATGGGCCTAGAACAATACTTGGGGTTGTCTACTACACTACACTAAAGCTAAAATTACCCAAAAAGCTCCCTACATGCTCCCTAATTAACTCCTTCACTGCTGGGCATAATACACGTGTGATGCACAGTGGCATTTAGCGGCCTTCTGATTACCAAAAAGCAACGCCAAAGCTATATATGTCTGCTTTTTTCTGAACAAAGGGGATCCCAGAGAAAAATTTACAACCATTTATGCCATAATTGCACAAGCTGTTTGTAAATAATCTCAGTGAGAACCGAAAGTTTGTGAAAAAAATTGTGAAAATGTGAACTATTTTTTATATTTGATCGCATTTGGCAGTGAAATGGTGGCATGAAATATACCAGAATTGGCCTAGAGCAATTCTTTGGGATGTCTACTAAAAAAATATATATACATGTCAATGGATATTCAGGGATCCTGAAAGATATTAGTGTTCTAATGTAACTAGCGCTAATTTTGAAAAAAAATGGTTTGGAAATAGCAAAGTGCTACTAATATTTATGGGCCCTATAACTTGCAAAAAAAGCAAAGATCATGTAAACATTGGGTATTTCTAATCTCAGGACAAAATTTAGAAACTATTTAGCATGTGTGTTTTTTGGTGGTTGTAGATGTGTAACAGATTTTGGGTGGTCAAAGTTAGAAAAAGTGTGTTTTTTTTTCCATTTTTTCTCGATATTTTATAATTTTTTTATAGTAAATTATAAGATATGATGAAAATAATGGTATCTCTAGTAAGTCCATTTAATGGCGAGGAAAACGTATATATAATATGTGTGTGTACAGTAAATGAGTAAAGAGGAAAATTACAGCCTAAACACAAACACTGCAAAATGTAAAAAATAGCCTTGGTCCCAAACGGACAGAAATGGAAAAGTGCTGTAGTCATTAAGGGGTTATTAACTACCTAGATAAAATAAATACAAATATACCTGTAAAATAAACGCTAACCTAAGTTACAATTACACCTAACACTACTTCTATAATTAAATTAATTACCTAAACTACCTACAATTAAATACAATTAAATTAAATAAACTAAATTACGAAAAACAAAACAAACAAACACTAAATTACAAAAAAAGAAAAAAGAAATTACAATATTTTAAACTAATTACACCTAATCTATCCCCCTAATAAAATAAAAAGCCCCCTCAAAGTAATCAAAATTCCCTACCCTACACTAAATTACAAATAGCCCTTAAAAGGGCCTTTGTAAATTATTTTAGTGTTTGCGATGTGGGGGGGCCTCGGATTAGGGGTTAATAGGTAGTTTATGGGTGTTAGTGTACTTTGTAGCACTTTAGTTAAGAGCTTTATGTTCCGGCGTTAGCCATAAAACTCTTAACTACTGACTTTTAAATGTGGTAGGAGTCTTCTTGTAATACCGGCGTTAGGAAAATCCCATTAAAAAGATAGGATACGCAATTGACGTAAAGGGATTTGCGGTATGGAAAAGTTGCAGAAGAAAAGTGAGCGGTCCACCTGTACCTGCCAAACTTGAAATACCAGCGGGCGTTAAAAAGCAGCGTTAGAACCCCTGCATTTTAAGGCTAATGCCAAACTCGTAATCTAGCCGAAATGTAGTTATCAATTTCCTCACAGAAAATGTCCCACTTGCCTATATAAATATATATGAGATGCACTCAGCTGAGACAGAACAAAAGCTTGAATAACTTCCATGCCTGATCATTTTCAGTGGCACTCAGGGTGCATACTCTTTTAGCACACGTTGATGCCTGTTTACAGAGAAAAAGTATCCTTTTGCATATCAGTCTGATCCTGTCCAACCCCAGACGATCGTCTGTCTCAGCTGAGTGCGTTTCTCTCTTTTTCTTATATATATATATATATATATATATATATATATGTATATATATTTATATATCAGCGTATATAAAAAGTATACACACCCCTGTTAAAATGGCAGGTTTCTGTGATGTAAAAAAATGAGACAAAGATAAATCATTTCAGAACTTTTTCCACCTTAATGTGACCTATAAACTATGCAACTCAATTGAAAAACAAACTGAAGTCTTTTAGGTGAAGGGAAGTAAAAAATAAAAAAATAAAATAATATGGTTGCATAAACTAATACTTTGTTGGAGCATCTTTTGATTTTATTACAGCACTCAGTCTTTTTGGGTATAAGTCTATCAGCAATAGCACATCTTGACTTGGCAAGATTTGCCCACTCTTCTTTGTAAAAACACTCCAAATCTGTCAGATTGCAAGGGCATCTCCTGTGCACAGCCCTCTTCAGATCACAGATTTTCGATTGGATTCAGGTCTGGGCTCTGACTGGGCCATTCCAAAACTTTAATCTTCTTCTGGTGAAGCCATTCCTTTGTTGATTTGGATTTATGCTTTGGGTCGTTGTGATGCTGAAAGATGAAGTTCCTCTTCATGTTCAGCTTTCTAGCAGAAGCCTGAAGGTTTTGTGCCAATATTGACTGGTATTTGGAACTGTTCATAATTCCCTCTACCTTGAATAAGGCCCCAGTTCCAGCTGAAGAAAAACAGACCCAAAGCATGATGCTACCACCACCATGCTTCACTGTGGGTATGGTGTTCTTTTGGTGATATGCAGTGTTGTTTTTGTGCCAAACATATCTTTTGGAATTATTAAGAAAAGGCTTCCATCTTGCTGTCTACCCCAAAGCCCAAACATAGGAAGAATATGGGAGATTGTTGTCACATGTAATACACAGCTAGTGCTTGCCGATATTCCTGCAGCTCCTTTAATGTTGCTGTAGGCCTCTTGGTAGCCTCCCAGACCAGTTTTCTTTTCATCAATTTTGGAGGGACATCCAGTTATTGGTAATGTCATTGTTGTGCCATATGTTCTCCACTTGATGATGACTGTCTTAACTGTGTTCCATGGTATATCTAAATGCCTTGGAAATTATTTTGTACCCTTCTCCTGGCTGATACCTTTTAACAATGAGATCCCTCTGATGCTTTGGAAGCTCAGGGTTAGAATTATATCAGCCAATCGGAATCTAAGAGACGCCATCTTGGATGACGTCATTTAAAGGCAAACCTCATTGTAAATAAGACGTTGAAAGAAGAGGATGCTCCACCTCAGATGTCTTGAAGATGGAGCCGCTCCATGCCGGAAGGATGAAGATAGAATATGAATGATGAAGACTTCTGCCCAGTTGGATGAAGACGTCGGACCGCTTGGATGAAGACTTCTGCCAGCTTCGATGAGGACTTCTGCCGCTTTGTTGAGGATGGATGTCGGCTCTTCAGAAACTGTAAGTGGATCTTTGGGGGTTAGTGTTAGGTTTTTGTAAGGGTTTATTGGGTGGGTTTTCATGTTAGATTAGGGTTTGGACTTTTGAAAAAGAGCTAAATGCCCTTTTAAGGGCAATGCCCATACAATTGCCCTTTTCAGGGCAATGGGGAGCTTAGGTTTTTTAGATTAGGTTTTTTTGGGGGGGTTGGTTGTGTGGGTGGTGGGTTTTACTGTTGGGGGGGTATATGTATTTTTTATTTACAGGTAAAAGAGCTGATTTATTTGGGGCAATGCCCCGCAAAAGGCCCTTTTAAGGGCAATTGGTAGTTTATTGTAGGCTAGGGTTTTTTATTTTGAGGGGGCTTTTTTTATTTTCATAGGGCTCTTAGATTAGGTGTAATTAGTTTAAATATTTGATAATTTCTTTTTTATTTTGTGTAACTTAGTGTTTATTTGTTTTGGTAACTTAGTGTTTGTTATTTTGTGTAACTTAGTTGTTAGTTTTTTGTAACTTTGTAATTTTTAATAATAGATTTCAATTATTTGAGTAGGGTTAGGTTTTTAACTATATAATATATTTAATTTAATTTGTAGTTTAATGTAATTTTAGTATAACAGTTAGGGTAGATGAATTATTAGTTTAATATAGTTTAATGCAATTTTAGTCTAATAGTAATGGTAGATTAATTAATAGTTTAATATAGTTTAATGTAATTTTAGTCTAATAGTTAGGGTAGATTAATTATTAGTTTAATATAGTTTAATTGAAATCTAAAGGTAAGTTTAAATTTATTATAAGATAGGGATGAGTTAATATTTAATATAAAGCTAGCGGGTTGTTAGGTTTAGGGGGTTAACAGGTTAATTTAGTTCATGGCAATGTGGGGGGATGGCGGTTTAGGGGTTAATAGGTTTAGTAAGTGGTAGTGATGTGCGAGGCCAGGGTTTTAGGGGTTAATACATTTATTTAGTTGCGGCGGGGTCCGGGAGCGGCGGGATAGGGGTTAATAACATTATGTAGGTGGTGGCGGGGTCCGGGAGCGGCGGAATAGTGGTTAATAACTTTATGTAGGTGGCGACGGTGTTGGGGTGGCAGATTAGGGGTTAATAAGTATAATGAAGGTGGCAGCGATGTTGGGGCGGCAGATTAGGGGTTAATAAGTATAATGTGGTGGCGGGGGTGTAGGGGGTGGCAGATTAGGCGTGTTTAGACTCGGGGGTTATGTTAGGGTGTTAGGTGTAAACTTAACTTTTATTCTCCCATAGAAATCAATGGGATATCGGGGCAGCAGCGAACATAAGCTTTGGCTGCTTTCAGACTCCCATTGATTCCTATGGCATCCGCAGCCTCCAGGGCGGCGGATTGAAAAGCAGGTACGCTGGGCCGGAATAGTGGCGAGTATACCTGCTAGATATTTGATAACTAGCAAAAGTAGTCAGATAGTGCCGAATTTGTATTCAGAACATCTGTAATGACGTAAGCATCAATCTGTGTCGGACTGAGACCGGTGGATTGTATGTTACGTCACAAATTTAAACTTTTGCCGGTCTGTAGCCTTTGATAAATAAGGGGAATCAGGCTCTCCACAATTACGCTGCGGAATTCCAGCGTATTTGCGGTTGACGGCTTCATAAATAGGCCTCTATATGTACATATATGTGAATTTAAACATATACATACATATAAACACATATAAATACATATATAAACATGCATGCATTTTTTAAAATGTATTACATTTCCTAATGTTTTACCTATGTATTTAATGTACATATTTCACATTCCAGTGTTTTTTACATACAGGAAAATGTTCTTTGTATTTTTAAATAGATATTCCCATACATATTTATATATATATACTATATATACCAATATCTGTATATATATTCATACCTGACTGACAAATGCAAACAACTCTTAAACCCCACCAAGAGAATTATTTTGTTGGAATACTTAGATTTTATTATAGTATTCTAGAACTTATTATAAATCTAAATTAAATGCAGCCTTGTGGATTTTCACAATTAATGTTAAAAAGCTCAACATTTCCCACCTTCTTAATATAACAAGCTTTTAAAAAGAATATAATCAGGAAAATGAAAAGTGGCTGAAAATTAAGACATAAAATAAGACTGCCAAGGGGGGAAATAATGGAATTTAGCATCTACGAGGTGTTTCCATTCATTAAAGATTTTTTTCGCTTCAAAAGTAAAATATGGATTTTATTTTAAAGCAGAAAATAGCTTTACAAGTGAACACATGGAACAATTTAACATCCTCTACTGGATTAGAGGGTATCACAATGACATTGAATTACAAGAGTCTTGCTTTTATTCAAGAAAAGATTAAGGTTTTCTTACATTCAAACTGTTTAATACTGTTACAATCCAAAGAACACAATCAGTAATATTTAACCTTATGTTTGGTGCTCTATATGTTCTATATGTTTGTAGAATTAAAAAAATATAAATTTTAAAAAGTAACTTAAAAGGATATGAAACCCAAACATTTTCTTTTGTGATTCAGAGTACACCATTTGAAAAAAAAAAGTTTCCAATTTACTTATATTATCAATTTGTTTCGTTCCCATGATATTCTGTGTTGAAGAACAACCTAGACAGGCATTTTGATCACTATATGGCAGGAAATAGTGCTGCCATCTAGTGTTCTTATAAATGGATAACATTCTTGCAAAACTGCTGCCATATAGTGCTCCAGAAATGGGCCAGCTCCTACGCATATGTCCCTACTTTTCAACAAAATATACCAAGAGAACAGAGAAAAAATTATAATAGAAGTAAATTAGAAAGATATTTTAAATCACATGCTCTATCGTATCCCTTTAAGGGGACGAAAGTGGATTAATCAAATGCATTTGAAGAATAAGAGATTTTTTTTAAGGAGGTGAGAAACTTTTTTTTATTTTTTTTTTATGCTTTCTAGATCTGTAGTTTCTACTATTTAATAATTTCCACCTGAAAAAAAATCAGCACAAAAGTATGAAAAAGATCTGTTCATTCAGTAAATTGCAGTTTCAGTTTGAAGAAATCCAGACCTTTATTTAATCTATTTATTTAAAAAAAAAAGTTTGATCAAGAGGAAACCATTTTTTCCCAATAGAAAATAATATATGTTCTTGAAAAAGGCAGACTGAAACGCGTTGAGAAAAATATTTTGTCTTTAGTGCTGTTAGTTTGGTTTTTGATTTTGCTATTGATCCTTTGGCGCCTATTTAAGAACGTGTGAGCGGACATGATCCGATATTTCATACGCTCTCAGCTTTTATCATTGCACCAACAGTTCCGGTGAACTGCTGGTGCAATACCGCCCCCTGCAGATTCGCGGCCATTTGGCCGCTAGCAGGGGGTGTCAATCAACCCAATTGTATTGGATCGGGTTGATTTCCGGCTTCAGAGCCTCTTTAGACCGCTGCTTCATAACTTGTGTTTCTGGCGAGCCCGAAGGCTCGCCAGAAACACGGGGCATCAAGCTCCACACAGAGCTTGATAAAAAGGCCCCTTTGAATTTAAAAACTGTGTTTTCTTTAAATGTATTCATGGGTATATTTCATCTTTAATGTTTATTCTGCTTTATTTCGGGCACTCTTTTCTTTACTGGTGTTACTCTGATCAAATAAAATAGAGCATAACCCTTCTCATGCAAGTTCTGGAAAATGTGTCACATTTGAAAGCTGGGTGTTACCAATATTACCACAGTGAAAATTTTCCAATCTGTTTTTTTCAGGATGTTCTTTTTTCTAACAGCAAGTTTTAACATACATCTAATTGCATGCCATAAAAAGATGTCAGTAAATGCCCTATTATATACAAATAACATTCAAGCCCATATAATGTCATGTCTGCTTATTAGAATGAAGCTAAAGGTCAAATGTAAGTACATAGTGAAAACAAAATCTCGATACACAGTTGCATGAAGTAAAGAAATACTCTTATTGAATCACTTTAGCAGTAGGAGAACAGTAATGTCTTGTTTTTAGAACTTCTGTTGCTGAATCATAAAGACATTAGAATCATGAATGTGACACATATGTGGGAAAAGGTTATTTTACAATTCAGTACTTTAGTTTTAACATTTATTCTCTTGTAGGGAAGGAAAAAAAGCTAAAGACTACACAATATTCTGATATTAATTTGTCAAGAAAGGCAAATGGAATTCCAATCTGCTATGCAGATTGGTCCAGTGATATGATGTTTCTGATATGTACCATACATTGGGTCATTCCCAATGTTACATTTGGAATTCTAAAAAATTTAGTAAAACACCTACTTAACTTGACATGAAACCCCAAAGTTTTCTTTGATGATTCAAATTATTATTATACTTCATTTATGAAGCGCTAACAAATTCTGCATCGCTGTCCATGGGTACAATTCATTTAAATAAAACAATGATAGAAAACTTGTAAGAGACAAGACAAACACAGGAGGAGTTGAGGGCTTTATTCCCATGGGAACTTACAATCTAGAGTGGTAGGAGGTTGTGAAACAGGAAGTGAGGACTGCAAGAGTGAAAAAGATGTAAATACAGAGTTAGATGAGGGAAACATTAGGTAAGTGGAATTAATTTATTACTGAGTTGGGTGGTAGGCTTCGCTGAACAAAAAGTCTTCAGGGAGCATTTAATAGAAGAAAGATTAGGGCAAAGCCTGACAGCACGAGGGAGAGTGTTCCAGAGGGTAGGTGCTGCGCGACAGAAGTCCTGCAATCTAGCATGGGAAGAGGTGATAGTCGAAGATGCAAGGTGCAGGTCATTGTTGGATCTTAGTGGGCGGACTGGAGTATACTTGTTAATTAGAGAGGATAGGTAGTGGGGGAGCGGCATGGATGAGAGCTTTGTATGTAAGGGTGAGAATTTTGAATTTAAATCAGAGAGCTGCAGCAGATACAAATGACGGGAAAGGTGGATCAGCTGGGCAGAGGCATTTAGGATGGATTGAAGGGGGGAGAGGCGGAAAAGAGGAAGGCCAGTAAGTAGGTTATTGCAGTAGTGAAGTGGGGAAATAACAAGGCAGTGGATTTTTGTTTTTCGGTGTTTTCACTCTCAAAAGGGCGAATCTTGGAAATATTGCATAGGTGCTTGCGGCAGGATGAAGAAAGCGAATGGGTGTGGGGGACGAAGGATAGATTTAAGTCAAGTGTAACTTCGAGGCAGCGGACTTGGGGCGATGGGGAGATGGTGATGCCATCGACAGGGATAGAAGAGTAAAAAAAGTCAGATAAAACATTTAATCTTAAACAACTTTGTAATTTTCTTCTATTTTAAATTTGTCTTTATTCTTTTGGCATCTTTTGTTGAAAAGCACTGACCCAAGCTCCGTTTTGCAAAAATGTATTCATTATTTAGTAAATTACAAAGTTGTTTAAAATAACAAGCTCTAATTAAATCATGAAAGAACATTTTCAGGTTTCATGCCCCTTTAAGCTTATGGCTAGTGTAAGGTTTGAAGGATAAGCTTTAGTGAAGAGGCTTAAGAACTGCGGGGTTTATCACGTCATCTATCATTTAATCATTGTTGGCATGTTAAAGGGACACTGTACCCAAAAATTTAATTTCGTGATTCAGATTGAGCATGATATTTCAAGCAAATTTCTAATTTACTCCTATTATCAAATTATCTTCATTCTTTTGGTATCTTTATTTGAAATGCAAGAATGTAAGTTTAGATGCCGGCCCATTTTTGGTGAACAACCTGGGTTGTCCTTGCTGATTGGTGGATAAATTCATCCACCAATAAAAAAGTGCTGTCCAGAGTACTGAAACCAAATAAAAGCTTAGATGCCTTATTTTTAAAAAAGTTATAGCAAGAGAACGAGGAAAAATTGATAATAGGAGTAAATTAGAAAGTTGCTTAAAATTGCGTGCTCTTTCTGAATTACAAATGAACAAATTTGGGTTCAGTGTCCCTTTAACAACTGCAGATGGCCCAATCACAATCATACATTTTTGTTGCTTATCTGAAGCACATTTTGCATTAATTGTTGGTAAAAATGGCCCTGAATGTGCCAGTCCAAATTCCCAATACTCAACACATTTAAGAAACAATCTTTTAACTTATCAAATTCCCCAGCTGAAAAGACATAATAATCCTAAAACACAACATTTCCATTATTAAAGGGTTACTAAATCCATTTTTTTAATGATCAGATTAAACATGCAATTTTAAGCAACTTTCTAATTTACTCACGTTATCAATTTTTCTTCGTTCTCTTGCTATCTTTATTTAAAAAGCAGGAATGTAAAGCTTAAGAGACAGCCCATATTTGGTTCAGAACCTGGGCTACTCTTGCTTATTGGTTGGCTGAATGTAGTCACCATAAAGCAAGCACTATCCAGGGTACTGAACCTAAAATGGGCCGCTTGTAAGCTTTATGTTCTTGCTTTTTAAATTAAAATAGCAAGAGAACAAAGAAAAATTAATAAAAAGGGGTAAATTAGGAAGTTGCTTAAAATGACATGTTCTGCTTTTGTGCAAGTGCAAAACGTAATCTATCAGCTTTACTACACATTATTAAAAGGGACCAATCAACATACAGGCCCTTCATTCTGTGATGTAATCACTCTAGTCCCAACATAGATATTTAGTTTTTTGCAAATCCTGGTCATTTCATTTTCAGATTTTAAAATTTCATATTTGTGGAGGTAACAATTCTGAACTTCAGGGGTATTAACAGAAAAAAAGACATTTTTGAGATTGTGATTACTGGAAAAATACACTCCCACTACCTATCAGTATTCCGAAATTATTATCTTCTCAAAAGAATAGCAAAATTGTGATCATCCTCTAGTTTTTTTGGGAAACCCTACTGTCATTTATATATTTTTATAATCACTTAAACACTAAGGACTAATTTAATGTATCAAAGGAGTTGATCACAATCTTTTAAAAAGTTTATCTAATGATTTGTGTAAAAGAAATCATTATTAAAGTCTTTGGGGTTTTATAAATAAAAAGGTTAATAACATTTTCTATGGGGTTTTTGTAGATACATGGGTTGATAACATTTTATGGGGGTTTGTAGATAAATAATTTGATAAGATTTCCTAATGGATCTACCCCATAATTAGGTAAAAATATAATGCAACAAAATTAAAGGGATAGTAAACCCAAATTGTATTCTTTCATGAATCAGATAGAGCGTGCAATTTTGAGCAACTTTCTAATTTACTCCTATTTTAAAAGTTTCTTTGTTCTCTTGGGCCTAGATTTAGAGTTCGGCGGTAAAAGGGCTGTTAACGCTCCGCGGGCTTTTTTCTGGCCGCACCATAAATTTAACTCTGGTATCGAGAGTTAAAACAAATGCTGCGTTAGGCTCCAAAAAAGGAGCGTAGGGCATTTTTACCGCAAATGCAACTCTCGATACCAGAGTTGCTTACGGACGCGGCCGGCATCAAAAACGTGCTCGTGCACGATTCCCCCATAGGAAACAATGGGACTGTTTGAGCTGAAAAAAAACCTAACACCTGCAAAAAAGCAGCGTTCAGCTCCTAACGCAGCCCCATTGTTTCCTATGGGGAAACACTTCCTACGTCTGCACCTAACACTCTAACATGTACCCCGAGTCTAAGCACCCCTAACCTTACACTTATTAACCCCTAATCTGCCACTCCCGCTATCGCTGACCCCTGCATATTATTATTAACCCCTAATCTTCCGCTCCGTAAACCGCCGCAACCTACGTTATCCCTATGTACCCCTAATCTGCTGCCCTAACATCGCCGACCCCTATGTTATATTTATTAACCCCTAATCTGCCCCCCACAACGTCGCCGACACCTACCTACACTTATTAACCCCTAATCTGCCGACCGGACCTGAGCGCTACTATAATAAAGTTATTAACCCCGAATCCGCCTCACTAACCCTATCATAAATAGTATTAACCCCTAATCTGCCCTCCCTAACATCGCCGACACCTACCTTCAATTATTAACCCCTAATCTGACGACCGGAGCTCACCGCTATTCTAATAAATGTATTAACCCCTAAAGCTAAGTCTAACCCTAACACTAACACCCCCCTAAGTTAAATATAATTTACATCTAACGAAATAAATTAACTCTTATTAAATAAATTAATCCTATTTAAAGCTAAATACTTACCTGTAAAATAAACCCTAATATAGCTACAATATAAATAATAATTACATTGTAGCTATTTTAGGATTAAGATTTATTTTACAGGTAACTTTGTAATTATTTTAACCAGGTACAATAGCTATTTAATAGTTACCTAGTTAAAATAATAACAAATTTACCTGTAAAATAAATCCTAACCTAAGATATAATTAAACCTAACACTACCCTATCAATAAAATAATTAAATAAACTACCTACAATTACCTACAATTAACCTAACACTACACTATCAATAAATTAAATAAACACAATTGCTACAAATAAATACAATTAAATAAACTAGCTAAAGTACAAAAAATAAAAAAGAACTGTTACAGAAAATAAAAAAATATTTACAAACATAAGAAAAATATTACAACAATTTTAAACTAATTACACCTACTCTAAGCCCCCTAATAAAATAACAAAGCCCCCCAAAATAATAAATTCCCTACCCTATTCTAAATTAAAAAAGTTACAAGCTCTTTTACCTTACCAGCCCTGAACAGGGCCCTTTGCGGGGCATGCCCCAAGAAGTTCAGCTCTTTTGCCTGTAAAAAAAAACATACAATACCCCCCCCCCCAACATTACAACCCACCACCCACATACCCCTAATCTAACCCAAACCCCCCTTAAATAAACCTAACACTAATCCCCTGAAGATCTTCCTACCTTGTCTTCACCATCCAGGTATCACCGATCCGTCCTGGCTCCAAGATCTTCATCCAACCCAAGCGGGGGTTGGCGATCCATAATCCGGTGCTGAAGAGGTCCAGAAGAGGCTCCAAAGTCTTCATCCTATCCGGCAAGAAGAGGACATCCGGACCGGCAACCATCTTGATCCAAGCGGCATCTTCTATCTTCATCCGATGACGACCGGCTCCATCCTGAAGACCTCCACCGCGGACCCATCTTCTTCCGGCGACGTCCAACTGCAGAATGACGGTTCCTTTAAGGGACGTCATCCAAGATGGCGTCCCTCGAATTCCGATTGGCTGATAGGATTCTATCAGCCAATCGGAATTAAGGTAGGAATATTCTGATTGGCTGATGGAATCAGCCAATCAGAATCAAGTTCAATCCGATTGGCTGATCCAATCAGCCAATCAGATTGAGCTCGCATTCTATTGGCTGTTCCGATCAGCCAATAGAATGCGAGCTCAATCTGATTGGCTGATTGGATCAGCCAATCGGATTGAACTTGATTCTGATTGGCTGATTCCATCAGCCAATCAGAATATTCCTACCTTAATTCCGATTGGCTGATAGAATCCTATCAGCCAATCGGAATTCGAGGGACGCCATCTTGGATGACGTCCCTTAAAGGAACCGTCATTCTGCAGTTGGACGTCGCCGGAAGAAGATGGGTCCGCGGTGGAGGTCTTCAGGATGGAGCCGGTCGTCATCGGATGAAGATAGAAGATGCCGCTTGGATCAAGATGGTTGCCGGTCCGGATGTCCTCTTCTTGCCGGATAGGATGAAGACTTTGGAGCCTCTTCTGGACCTCTTCAGCACCGGATTATGGATCGCCAACCCCCGCTTGGGTTGGATGAAGATCTTGGAGCCAGGACGGATCGGTGATACCTGGATGGTGAAGACAAGGTAGGAAGATCTTCAGGGGATTAGTGTTAGGTTTATTTAAGGGGGGTTTGGGTTAGATTAGGGGTATGTGGGTGGTGGGTTGTAATGTTGGGGGGGGGGGGTATTGTATGTTTTTTTTTACAGGCAAAAGAGCTGAACTTCTTGGGGCATGCCCCGCAAAGGGCCCTGTTCAGGGCTGGTAAGGTAAAAGAGCTTGTAACTTTTTTAATTTAGAATAGGGTAGGGAATTTATTATTTTGGGGGGCTTTGTTATTTTATTAGGGGGCTTAGAGTAGGTGTAATTAGTTTAAAATTGTTGTAATATTTTTCTTATGTTTGTAAATATTTTTTTATTTTCTGTAACTTAGTTCTTTTTTATTTTTTGTACTTTAGCTAGTTTATTTAATTGTATTTATTTGTAGCAATTGTGTTTATTTAATTTATTGATAGTGTAGTGTTAGGTTAATTGTAGGTAATTGTAGGTAGTTTATTTAATTATTTTATTGATAGGGTAGTGTTAGGTTTAATTATATCTTAGGTTAGGATTTATTTTACAGGTAAATTTGTTATTATTTTAACTAGGTAACTATTAAATAGTTCTTAACTATTTAATAGCTATTGTACCTAGTTAAAATAAATACAAAGTTGCCTGTAAAATAAATATTAATCCTAAAATAGCTATAATATAATTATAATTTATATTGTAGCTATATTAGGGTTTATTTTACAGGTAAGTATTTAGCTTTAAATAGGAATAATTTATTTAATAAGAGTTAATTTATTTCGTTAGATGTAAATTATATTTAAGTTAGGGGGGTGTTAGTGTTAGGGTTAGACTTAGCTTTAGGGGTTAATACATTTATTAGAATAGCGGTGAGCTCCGGTCGTCAGATTAGGGGTTAATAATTGAAGGTAGGTGTCGGCGATGTTAGGGAGGGCAGATTAGGGGTTAATACTATTTATGATAGGGTTAGTGAGGCGGATTTGGGGTTAATAACTTTATTATAGTAGCGCTCAGGTCCGCTCGGCAGATTAGGGGTTAATAAGTGTAGGTAGGTGTCGGCGACGTTGAGGGGGGGCAGATTAGGGGTTAATAAATATAATATAGGGGTCGGCGGTGTTAGGGGCAGCAGATTAGGGGTACATAGGGATAACGTAGGTGGCGGCGCTTTGCGGTCGGAAGATTAGGGGTTAATTATTGTAAGTAGCTGGCGGCGATGTTGTGGGGGGCAGATTAGGGGTTAATAAATGTAATATAGGGGTCGGCGGGGTTAGGGGCAGCAGATTAGGGGTACATAAGTATAACGTAGGTGGCGGTCGGAAGATTAGGGGTTAAAATTTTTAATCGAGTGGCGGCGATGTGGGGGGAGCTCGGTTTAGGGGCACATAGGTAGTTTATGGGTGTTAGTGTACTTTAGGGTACAGTAGTTAAGAGCTTTATAAACCGGCGTTAGCCAGAAAGCTCTTAACTCCTGCTATTTTCAGGCGGCTGGAATCTTGTCGTTAGAGCTCTAACGCTCACTGCAGAAACGACTCTAAATACCGGCGTTAGAAAGATCCCATTGAAAAGATAGGCTACGCAAATGGCGTAGGGGGATCTGCGGTATGGAAAAGTCGCGGCTGCAAAGTGAGCGTTAGACCCTTTAATCACTGACTCCAAATACCAGCGGGCGGCCAAAACCAGCGTTAGGAGCCTCTAACGCTGGTTTTGACGGCTACCGCCGAACTCTAAATCTAGGCCTTGGTATCTTTATTTAAAAATCAGGAATGTAAGCTTAGGAGCTGGACCATTTTTGGTTCAGAACCCTGGGTGGTGCTTGCTGATTGGTCGCTACATTTGGACACCAATTAGCAAGCACTACTCAGGTGCTGAACCAAAGATGGGCCAACTTGATAATTGATAATAGGAGTAAATTAGAAAGTTTCTTAAAATTGCATGCTCTATCTGAATCATGAAAGAAAATTGGGTTTTATATCCCTTTAAATGTACATATAGACAAAATTACATACTGATTTAACCAATACATTTCAATAATAAAAAATGACAAAGAGTTAGTTTTTAGAATCAGGTTTATTTTTTTTTTAATTTTGTTTAGATCTTAAATTAGGGTTAAAGATTTGAGATATTTTTTTAAATTATGGTTTTATTTAGGCTTACAGGCCCATTTATCAAGCTCCGTACGGAGCTTGAAGGGCCGTGTTTCTGGCGAGTCTTCAGACTCGCCAGAAACACAACTTATGAAGCAGCGGTCTAAAGAGCGCTGCTCCATAACCCTGTCCGCCTGCTCTGAGCAGGCGGACAGGAATCGCCGGAAATCAACCCGATCGAATACGATCGGGTTGATTGACACCCCCTGCTGGCGGCCGATTGGCCGCGAGTCAGCAGGGGGCGGTGTTGCACCAGCAGCTCTTGTGAGCTGCTGGTGCAATGTTAAATGCGGAGAGCGTATTGCTCTCTGCTTTTAGCGAGGTCTTGCGGACCTGATCCGCAGTGTCGGATCAGGTCCGCAAGCCCTTTCATAAATGGGCCCCTACGAGCTAACCGCTTGTCCTTTTAATTTCATTAATATATGAGGTTTCATTGTTTTCCTTCTCATTTATAATAAAAGTATCTATCTATCTATCATCTATCTATCTGACGTGTGGATGAAAGACACCCTCCACAGGTGCGCTCACATTAAAATGTACCAAACATAGGGATAATCCAAAGACAAGGTAATGATCCGGAAACACAGCCGCTCTCCCAAAGAATGTGTTCGAATAGAGTTCCTGCAAAGACAGAAAGGAGATGCCTCATAGAACAGTAAAGTCTAATCTAATACACAAATCAAGACGACCGATTGTCAACTCACATAGATGAAGGCACACATGGTGCCATAGATAGCAGGCCGGGACCTATTAGTCGCCCGACAGACTCACTCCCAATATCCTGCACCTGAGCCGGATAGGGGGGTGTGTGCAAGACGAAACTTCCTGGATTATCTTGGCTAGCAGTCAAACCATTAAGCATGTAGTCGCTTAAGCTCTATTTAAGCCCTTTTTGCCAGAGTACAGTATGCAGCTTGATAATTGATAATAGGAGTAAATTAGAAAGTTGCTTAAAATTGCATGCTCTATCTGAATCATGTAAGAAAAAAAAAAAGGGTTTTATATTCCTTTAAATATACCTATAGACAATATTACACACTGATTTAACCAATACATTTTAATAATAAAGAGTTAGATTTTAGAATCAGGTTTATATTTTTAATTTTGTTTAGAATTTAAATTAGGGTTATGTTTTAGGGTTACAGATTTGAGATCATTTTTAACATGATGGTTATATTTAGGCTTAGAGCTAACGGCTTGACCTCAAGAACCTTACAGTACATTTACTGTATGAGACACCAGTTTTCTCTTTGTAAGACACAATAGGATTATCTAATATGGTCAGACTTATCGGGCACAAAAGTAAAACCATTTAAGAATCTACAGATAAATTGTGTTTGGTAGTATACGGCGTTCACCAGTAATGTAAACGTTGTTTATTTCAAATACAAAATGTAAACAATTATTTTTAATTTCATTATTTAACATTAAAAGCTAAATATATGATCAAATGAGGTTTCATTGTTTTCCTTCTCATTTATAATAAATGCATCTATCTATCTATCTATCTATCTATCTATCTAATCTATCTATCCACCTATTATCTATCTGTCTGTCTATCTATAATCTATCCATCTATCTATATCTGTCTGTCTGATTGTCTATTCATCTGTCTGTCTATCATATGCACACACTCACATTTACAAACACATACATAAACACACACCCACCCACACTCACACACATAGACACCAGCCACACATACACACACACGCACACACACACACACATACACACATATACACGCATGCACATTCACAAACACACATACATATACACACATACACATTTACAAACACATGCATTTACAAACACATACATACTCACACACCTTCACAAACACACACACACACACATACATATACACACAAACACTCACGCATTTACAAACAAACTTTTTTATTTTCTAATCGCATTTAAACTACTTGAAGTTTATGAAACCTAAAGGAGCTCCTAGGTTACATCCCCATTGGAGGAGTATCAAGCAATTTTTAAAACTTTAAACTCCTACATTCAGTATCCTCTACTACTGAATAAATGGTATACCAAGAAAATAAGTGGAAACCTTGGGACCTCACCTATAGCATATGACACCAAATACTTTTGTAATACTTACGTTCAATTTTGGTGCAAGTTAACTAGTCTTTCATGATGACAACACATGATTACATATAGATTAAAATGTTGGAACTCAACTGAAAATACATTAGAGTGGAACACAATGAATATTCTAAATTCTATAAAGCATTTATGACAATATTCTAAAAGGGACATTGTGATATTAGAAATATGATATCTGACATAATGTATTTTAGTAAGTTTATTTTTATTTCTATATTTATATCACGCAATCAGTAACTAAAGATCAGGGAAAATGTATATAATGCTGAAACATGACATTCTTAATAACAATGATATAGTAATTTATCTTTCTAGGATAAATGCTTTGACACTTTCAACTAAATGTTGAAGAATGGGACAGACAAATGGCACTTAACGCTTTCACACGATCCATAAAGCAGGGATTTAATTTCCAATATTGCTCACTGATGAGAAGACTATCATTTCATGTTAATAAATATTAAAGCATAAGTTTCATATTGAAAGGTTAATGTGGAAGGTTAATGCAGAGTTGCTGTTCAGCAGACTAGTTACATGCAACTTCATCTTCTTCCATTGATTATAAAACATTCCTTGTTTATGTTTGATTACATTTATATAAAGTCAGCAATGCATGACGTCCTTTAATTAAGATATACTTTAAAGGGACACTAAACCCAAATGTTTTCTTTAATGATTCAGATAGAGCAGGAAATTTTAAGCAACTTTCTAATTTACTCCTTAAAAAAAAAAAAAATTGTTCTCTTGCTATCTTTATTTAAAAAGCAGGAATGTAAAGCTTAGAAGCCGGACCATTTTTGGTTCAGGACCTGGGTTATGCTTGCTTATTTAGCGCTCCACTTGTAATATGACCCTTTGGTTTCATATCCCTTTAAAAATAACTCTAATATAGATCTTATTTTTAAAAAATGTTACTTTTTCACACATTTTAAACATTTCTCCACTAATTATGCATTTGTTGGGCTTTGGAATATTGAATGCTCAGTGTGTGTATGTGTGTATGTGTGTGTAAATTTAAAAAAATGTATATATTATATCAGCAAATTGTATATAATATATATTAGCAAATAAGTACTACAAAAGTTTGGAATACAAAATAAATGGTTTGTTTCAAAAGGAAAATTAACAAAATGTGTGTTGTTTTGCAGTCCAGAGCCTTACCCTTTGAAAAGCCTCTTGAATATTTTCTGTTTTCTCTCCTCTGCTGTGACCAGTTAAAAGTAGATATAAATGAGCTACTATATTGATTACTGTGTAGAATGTAACAAGGTTGGGCTTCTGAAATCTGGAATACACAACCGTTAGAATTTAGATTTTTCTTTTCTTAAAGGGATATGAAACCCAATTTTTTCTTTCACGATTCAAATAGAGCATGCAATTTTAATCAACTTTCGAATTTACTTCTATTATCAGATTTTCATCATTCTCTTGGTATCTTTATTTGAAAAGCAATTGGGTAGCGCTTGCTGATCGGTGGCTACATTTAGGTCTTTTGTATATTTTACATTTTTTTCTCATGTGAGACTCATTCCATAAGAGAGGTGAAGCCTTATGGGGCTGGAGTTCCATACGTGCCAAAAGGACACCTACAAAAGACTTCCTGCTACGGTAGAACATTGATGAGGGCCGGTCTTGCTATTTGCTTAACCCCTTAATGACCACAGCACTTTTCCATTTTCTGTCCGT
Source organism: Bombina bombina (assembly GCF_027579735.1). Classification (NCBI taxonomy): domain Eukaryota; kingdom Metazoa; phylum Chordata; class Amphibia; order Anura; family Bombinatoridae; genus Bombina; species Bombina bombina. The sequence goes on along the minus strand of NC_069507.1, from coordinate 43,786,400 downwards.
TTGGGACCAAGGCTATTTTTACATTTTTGCGGTGTTTGTGTTTAGCTGTAATTTCCCTCTTACTCATTTACTGTACCCACACATATTATATACCGTTTTTCTCGCCATTAAATTAACTTTCTAAAAATATCATTATTTTCATCATATCTTATAATTTACTATAAAAAAAATTATAAAATATGAGGAAAAAATGGAAAAAAACACACTTTTTTTAACTTTGACCCCCAAAATCTGTTACACATCTACAACCACCAAAAAGAAAACATGCTAAATAGTTTCTAAATTTTGTCCTGAGTTTAGAAATACCTAATATTTACATGTTCTTTGCTTTTTTTGAAAGCTATAGGGCCATAAATACAAGTAGCATTTTGCTATTTCCAAACTACTTTTTTTCAAAATTAGCGCTAGTTACATTGGAACACTAATATCTTTCAGGAATCCCTGAATATCAATGGACATGTATATATTTTTTTTTAGAAGACATCCCAAAGTATTGATCTAGGCCAATTTTGGTATATTTCATGCCACCATTTCACCGCCAAATGCGATCAAATACAAAAAATCGTTCACTTTTTCACAAATTTTTTCACAAACTTTCGGTTTCTCACTGAAATTATTTACAAACAGCTTGTGCAATTATGGCACAAATGGTTGTAAATGCTTCTCTGGGATCCCCTTTGTTCAGAAATAGCAGACATATATGGCTTTGGCATTGCTTTTTGGTAATTAGTAGGCCGCTAAATGCCGCTGTGCACCACACGTGTATTATGCCCAGCAGTGCAGGGGTTAATTAGGGAGCTTGTAGGGAGCTTGTATGGTTAATGTTAGCTTTAGTGTAGTGTAGTAGACAACCCAAAGTATTGATCTAGGCCCATTTTGGTATATTTCATGCCACCATTTCACCGCCAAATGCGATCAAATAAAAAAAAAACGTTAAATTTTTCACAATTTTAGGTTTCTCACTGAAATCATTTACAAACAGCTTGTGCAATTATGGCACAAATGGTTGTAAATGCTTCTCTGGGATCCCCTTTGTTCAGAAATAACAGATATATATGACTTTGGCGTTGCTTTCTGGTAATTAGAAGGCCGCAAAATGCTGCTGCGCATCACACGTGTATTATGGCTAGCAGTGAAGGGGTTAATTAGGAAGTTTGTAGGGAGCTTGCAGGGTTAATTTTAGCTTTAGTGTAGAGATCAGCCTCCCACCTGACACATCAGACCCCCTGATCCCTCCCAAACAGCTCCCTTCCCTCCCCCACCCCACAATTGTCCCCGCCATCTTAAGTACTGGCAGAAAGTCTGCCAGTACTAAAATAAAAGCTTTTTGGGGGTTTAGGTTTTTTTAAAAAATAAAAAAATAATTCTTCTGCTGTGTAGGACCCCCCTTAGCCTCCAACCTCCCTGATCCCCCCCAAAACAGCTCTGTAACCCTTCCATATCTGCCTTATTGGGGGCCATCTTGGGTACTGGCAGCTGTCTGCCAGTACCCAGCTTGCACAAAAAAGGGCTTTTTTTTTTTCTTTCTTAGTGTTATTTTTCTTTCTTATGTATTTTTTTTCTGTAGTGTAGCTTCCCCAAACACCCCCCCCCCCACCACAAACCCCCACCATCTCATTGATCGTATTTTTTTTTATATACATTTTTTGAACTGATTGCCTTTTTCTGTAGTGTAGCGGTTCCCACCCGCTCCCTCCCCGTGCACGCGCCCGCCCCCGCCCTCCCGTGCACGCGCGCGCGTCCGTGCGCGCCCCTGGGCATCCCCGCCCACGATCCCGCCCCCCTCCACATCTCCAGGGCCATCGATGGCCGCCACCCGCCTCCCGGTACTGCTCCCACCCACCAACGAAGGAAGCCACCGATCTCCGGTGCAGAGAGGGCCACAGAGTGGCTCTCTCTGCATCGGATGGCTTCAAAAGGTTATTGCAGGATGCCTCCATATCGAGGCATCACTGCAATAACCGGAAAGCAGCTGGAAGCGAGCAGGATCGCTTCCAGCTGCTTTCCACACCGAGGACGTGCAGGGTACGTCCTCAGGCATTAACTGCCTTTTTTTTGAGGACGTACCCTGCACGTCCTCGGTCATTAAGGGGTTAAACGGCAAAGTAAAAAAAAAAAAAGTCAAAATTAAACTTTCCTGATTTAGAGAGAGCAGCAGTTTTAAACAACTTCCCAATTGACTTCCATTATTAACTTGTGCTCTGTCTTTATATATGCACATATTCTGAGGCACCAGCTACTGCTTATGTATATGAGTCTGTAATTGGCTGGTCACATGATGCAGTCTGCAGGAAAATTTAAAGGGACAGTATACACCAATTTTCATTTAACTGCATGTAATAGACACTACTATAAAGAATAATATGCACAGATACTGATCTAAAAATCCAGTGTAAAACCTTTTTAAAACTTACTTAGAAGCTCCAAGTTTCGCACTGTCGATTAAATAAGCAGAAGCACTTAGGGAAAGTGTGTAAATGCAGACACTCCCTTCCCCCCCTTCCCTGCATATGAAAAGACAGATTATACAAACAGAAGCCAGCAGTAGACTGGAAAAGCACGACTACTTCTGAAACTGAGGGGCATGCTTAGGAGTCTGAAAACCTGCACAATTTTATAAAAAAATAAGCAAAACTATACCTTGTTACAAAAAACTCCCAGATGGGCTATATAAATCTACAAAACATTTAAGCAAAAAAAAAATTGGTGTATAATGGCCCTTTAAGCAAACTTTGAAATATCAGAAAAGAATCTACTGATCATTTGAAATTAGTAAATGTGTGAATCAGCGGCCATCAGACCACATGGGGAGGTGCCCAATAGAAGCTTGTTACACTATCTGACTAGTGTTTAACCACATAGATTCACTCTGTAAACAATAGACTAGATTACGAGTGGTGCACTAACTGTTACCCACAAGCAAAAAAGGCTTTTATTGTGACTCTTTGCGCGCCTTGTTAAAAGTAAATGCGTTAGCTCAAGCACAATTGAATTGAATGCGTGTCGGGATAGAGCTCTGGTTAACTCTTATGCGAGTCAAAAACTTTGCACAAAACACATCAAAAATACATTGTACAATGCAGTTACACTCATAATAATACTGTCTTCTTATTTATTTATTTTTTTAAATTGCTCAAAATTTTTTTATAAGGGCTTTCAGGTGTGCATTGGAGCACTTTGCAGTCAAGTAGCTGAAAACATGAAATATATTTATGCAAAATTCATATTTAGTAAAGGGTTTCACTATGTACTTATTGTAAATATTTCACATTCAAATAGGGAAATATGTTCCAAGTATTTTTAAATAGATATTCATCTGTTGGAATACTGCCCTGCAGTCCAGTCTCCGAAGGGAGGGGATCATGCTCTGCTTCAGTATGTCACAGTACTTGTTGGCATTCATGGTTTCCTCAATGAACTGTAGCTCCCCAGTGCTGGCAGCAGTCATGCAGGCCCAGACCATGACACTACCACCACCATGCTTCACTGTAGCCAAGACACACTTGTCTTTGTACTCCTCACCTGGTTGCCGCGACATGCTTGACACCATCTCAACCAAATAAGTTTATCTTAGTCTCATCGGACCACAGGCCATGGTTCCAGTAAACCATGTCCTTAGTCTGCTTGTCTTCAGCAAACTGTTTGTGGGCTTTCTTGTGCATCATCTTTAGAAGAGGCTTCCTGCTGGGACGACAGCCATGCATACCAATTTGATGCAGTGTGCGGCGTATGGTCTGAGCACTGACAAGCTGACCCCCACCCCTTCAACCCTTTGCAGCAATGCTGGCAGCACTCATACGTCTATTTTCCAAAGACAACTTCTGGATATGACGCTGAGCATGTGCACTCAACTTCTTTGGTCGACCATGGTGAGGCCTGCTCTGAGTGGAACCTGTCCTGTGAAACCGCTGTATGGTCTTGCCCACTGTGCTGCAGCTCAGTTTCAGGGTCTTGGCAATCTTCTTATAGCCTAGGCCATCTTTATGTAGATCAGCAATTATTTTTTTCAGATCCTCAGAGAGTTCTTTGTCATGAGGTGCCATGTTGAACTTCCAGTAACCAGTATGAGAGAGTGTGAGAGTGATAACACCAAATTTAAGACATCTGCTCCCCATTCACACCTAAGACCTTGTAACACTAACGAGTCACATGACACCAGGGAAAACAAATGGCTTATCAGGGCCCAATTTTGGCATTTCCACTTAGGGGTCTACTCACTTTTGTTGCCTATGATTTATACATTAATGGCTGTGTGTTGAGTTATTTTGAGGGGCCAGTAAATTTACACTGTTATACAGGCTGTACACTCACTACTTTACATTGTAGCAAAGTGTCATTTCTTCAGTGTTGTCACATGAAAAGTTATAATAAAATATTTACAAAAATGTGAGGGGTGTACTCGCTTTTGTGAGATACTGTATATATTACTCCAATCAAATTATATGAAGTGCCGTAATGGGCAGGAAGCGCATTGGATGTATGCTATGGTGGTGATGTAATGTTCTACTACTATCTATGTGCAATAAACCTTGAACTTCTGAAGCTTGAAGCCTGAATTCCTAGTCATTCCCTTGTTTGTGTGCTATATACAGTGGGGAAAAAAAGTATTTAGTCAGCCACCAATTGTGCAAGTTCTCCCACTTAAGAAGATGAGAGAGGCCTGTAATTTTCATCATAGGTATACCTCAACTATGAGAGACAAAATGTGGAAACAAATCCAGACAATCACATTGTCTGATTTGGAAAGAATATATTTGCAAATTATGGTGGAAAATAAGTATTTGGTCAATATCAAAAGTTCATCTCAATACTTTGTTATATATCCTTTGTTGGCAATGACAGAGGTCAAACGTTTTCAATAAGTCTTCACAAGGTTGTCACACACTGTTGCTGGTATGTTGGCCCATTCCTGCATGCAGATCTCCTCTAGAGCAGTGATGTTTTGGGGCTGTCGCTGGGCAACATGAACTTTCAACTCCCTCCAAAGGTTTTCTATGGGGTTGAGATCTGGAGACTGGCTAGGCCACTCCAGGACCTTGAAATGCTTCTTACGAAGCCACTCCTTCGTTGCCCAGGCAGTGTGTTTGGGATCATTGTCATGCTGAAAGACCCAGCCACGTTTCATCTTCAATGCCCTTGCTGATGGAAGGAGGTTTGCACTCAAAATCTCACGATACATGGCCCCATTCATTCTTTCATGTACACGGATCAGTCATCCTGTTCCCTTTGCAGAGAAACAGCCCCAAAGCATGATGTTGCCACCCTGCCACCCCCATGCATCACAGTAGGTATGGTGTTTTCTCTCCTCCAAACACGACAGGTTGTGTTTCTACCAAACAGTTCTACTTTGGTTTCATTTGACCATATGACATTCTCCCAATCCACTTCTGGATCATCCAAATGCTCTCTAGCATACTTCAGACGGGCCCGGACATGTACTGGCTTAAGCAGGGGGACACGTCTGGCACTGCAGGATCTGAGTCCCTGGCGGCGTAGTGTGTTACTGATGGTAGCCTTTGTTACGTTGGTCCCAGCCCTCTGCAGGTCATTCACTAGGTCCCCCGTGTGGTTCTGGGATGTTTGCTCACTGTTCTTGTGATCATTTTGACCCCACGGGGTGAGATCTTACATGGAGCCCCAGATCGAGGGAGAATATCAGTGGTATTGTATGTCTTCCATTTTCTAATTATTTCTCCCACAGTTGATTTCTTTACAACAAGCTGCTTGCCTATTGCAGATTCAGTCTTCCCAGCCTGGTGCAGGTCTACAATTTTGTTTCTGGTGTCCTTCGACAGCTCTTTGGTCTTCACCATAGTGGAGTTTGGAGTGTGACTGTTTGAAGTTGTGGACAGGTGTCTTTTATACTGATAACAAGTTCAAACAGGTGCCATTAATACAGGTAATGAGTGGAGGACAGAGGAGCCTCTTAAAGAAGAAGATACAGGTCTGTGAGAGACAGAAATCTTGCTTGTTTGTAGGTGACCAAATACTTATTTTCCACCATAATTTGCAAATAAATTCTTTCCAAATCAGACAATGTGATTGTCTGGATTTGTTTCCACATTTTGTCTCTCATAGTATACCTATGATGAAAATTACAGGCCTCACTCATCTTCTTAAGTGGGAGAACTTGCACGATTGGTGGCTGACTAAATACTTTTTTCCCCCACTGTATGTATATATATATATACAGTATATATAACAATATATAATTATATATATATATATATATATATATATATATATATATATATATATATATATATATATATATAAAAAGGAATATCTATTTAAAAATACTTTTTTATATATATATATATATATATATATATATATATATATATATATATATATATATATATATGACTCAAATGGAATAGGCACTCCAAAAATTATATTCACCAAGTCCTTGTATTCAAATAGTTAATTCATGAAGACTCAGCTTTTGTATTTGATAAAAGCCCAGGTGTTGGCTGAAACGTCGGATATGCTCACTGCAATAAAATATTGAGTTGAGATACAAAAGGAGAAAAAGAGAAAAAAGAGAGAGAGAGAGAGATGTATATTTTACAAAGAACATCATATACATATATAGAAATATGTATTTATAAATAAATAGAATATATTCTGCTATGTGAAAAATATTGGAATGTGAAATATATTTCATGTCACGTTAGCCCACTTGAGAAAATAAAGCCCTTATATTAGTTTTAATAACCAGGGGATCACTGTGGTAATAATGATCACCTGGTGTAAGTAATGTAAATTTATTTGAATAAAGTATCACGGGAGCCCCATGTGCAGATTAAAGGTACATAGCTGTTAAGTTAATTTAGAAAATATATGTTTTACATATTTTTTACAGGTCTCCTGTGTTAGGATATATACATAAAATAATGCTATAATTTAATTCTAACAACTCCAAATCATCTCAACAATTAAAGTATTAATTGTGTATAGTTCTTTTATCATACCTCAGCATTAATACATACTACAGAAAAATAGTAAGCAGTAGTTTTCCAACTTTCTTTTCTCTTTCTATCAAAAACAAACAACACCACTAGCTTTTTTTATTGCATCTTTAGAGCTTCCCTCAGGGAACTTACTCTAGACTAGGATTTGGGAATAACTAGTGAAAAAACAAACTGAGAATAAATTTAATCTTCTTGCCTAATTTACGACCAGATGGCAAAATACTGTCTAACCATGACAGATGTTATGGACATTAAAAACAGGTTGAAACTGTGTAAGTAATGTGTAATTAGCAACCAAAGAGACTTTCTACAAGATGTATGTACGTAAATATATTTATTTAAAGCTTGCTGTAACTAATGTACTTTCTTACTATATTCAGTTGCATTAATTCATTCAAGGGACCTTAAACACTGTGCTTGTAATAAAAAATGTTTAAATATATTTGTAGTAAATTAAAAGAAAATGCAATATATTTTGTCCACCGTTCCTGTAATACAATTTTTTGGGTTTTCATGTCCCTTTAAGTGCTAAAAATAAAATATGCAATGCTCCTTTTATGATTCTTAAGGTGATTCTACAGTTAATTTTTTTTTTTTAAATCTCTGATCAGTGTGCGAAAAAAATACTCATTTACATGTGTAAGATTTACCTAATTTAATCCAAATAATATAAATACCATTTGTATAAAGGCATGATGGGTACTCTAGGCATGTTTGCTATGCGATTCTATCTATCTATCTATCTATCATCTATCATCTATCTCTCTCTCTCTTATCTCTCTCTCTCTCTTATTTCTCTCTCTCTCTTATCTCTCTCTCTCTTATCTCTCTCTCTCTCTTATCTCTCTATCTCTCTTATCTCTCTCTTTCTTATCTCTCTCTTATCTCTCTCTCTTATCTCTCTCTCTCTCTTATCTCTCTCTCTCTTATCTCTCTCTTTCTTATCTCTCTCTTATCTCTCTCTTTCTTATCTCTCTCCTATCTCTCTCTTTCTTATCTCTCTCTTATCTCTCTCTCTCTCTCTCTCTCTTATCTATCTCTTTCTTATCTCTCTCTTATCTCTCTCTTATCTCTCTATCTCTCTTATCTCTCTCTTTCTTATCTCTCTCTTATATATCTCTCTCTCTCTTATCTCTCTCTCTCTCTCTCTCTCTCTCTCTCTTATCTCTCTCTTTCTTATCTCTCTCTTATCTCTCTCTCTCTTATCTCTCTCTCTCTCTTATCTCTCTCTTATCTCTCTCTTTCTTATCTCTCTCTTATCTCTCTCTTTCTTATCTCTCTCCTATCTCTCTCTTTCTTATCTCTCTCTTATCTCTCTCTCTCTCTCTCTTATCTATCTCTTTCTTATCTCTCTCTTATCTCTCTCTTATCTCTCTATCTCTCTTATCTCTCTCTTTCTTATCTCTCTCTTATATATCTCTCTCTCTCTTATCTCTCTCTCTCTCTCTCTTATCTCTCTCTTTCTTATCTCTCTCTTATCTCTCTCTTTCTTATCTCTCTCTTATCTCTCTCTCTTTTTATCTCTCTCCTAGCTCTCTCTTTCTTATCTCTCTCCTATCTCTCTCTTTCTTATCTCTCTCTTATCTCTCTCTCTCTCTCTTATCTATCTCTTTCTTATCTCTCTCTTATCTCTCTCTCTCATCTCTCTCTCTTATCTCTCTCTCTCTTATCTCTCTCTCTCATCTCTCTCTCTCTCTCTCTCTTATATCTCTCTCTCATATCTCTCTCTCTCTTATCTCTCTCTCTCTCTCTTATCTCTCTCTATCTTATATCTTATATCTTTCTCTCATCTCTCTCTTATCTCTCTCTCTCTCTTATCTCTCTCTCTCTCTCTCTCATCTCTCTCTCTCATCCCTCTCTCTCTCTTCTCTCTCTTATCTCTCTCTCTCTTATATCTCTCTCATCTCTCTCTTATCGCTCTCTCTCTCATCTCTCTCTCTCATCTCTCTCTCTCATCTCTCTCTCTCTCATCTCTCTCTCTTATCTCTCTCTCTTATCTCTCTCTTATCTCTCTCTCTCTTATCTCTCTTGCAGCTCCTGTTGAAATCCTGGTCATAGAGGCGCAATCCTGTTTGAAAGCTCGGTCATGAAGGGTAAGTTCCTGTTGAAATTACGGTCAGAATGGCATGATCCTGTTTGAAAGCCTGATCATGAAGGGGCAGTTCCTGTTGAAATCCTGGTCACGAAAGGACAGTTCCTGTTGAAATTACGGTAAGAATGGCAGGATCCTGTTTGAAAGCCTGATCATGAAGGGGCAGTTCCTGTTGAAATCACAGTCACAGAGGCGCTATCCTGTTTTAACCCCTTAACGACCAAGGACGTACGCCACACGTCCTCAAAAAAAAGTCAGTTAATGACCGAGGACGTGTGGCGTACGTCCTTGGTCTGGAAAGCAGCTGGAAGCGATCCTGCTCGCTTCCAGCTGCTTTCCGGTTATTGCAGTGATGCCTCGATATGGAGGCATCCTGCAATAACCCCCCTTGGCCATCCGATGCAGAGAGAGCCACTCTGTGGCCCTCTCTGCACCGGACATCGATGGCCGGTATCGTTGGTGGGTGGGAGCTTACGTGGGAGGCGGGTGGCGGCCATCGGTGCGCTATGTGGAGTGGAGGGGGGCGGGATCGGGGGGGGCGGGAGATACGGGGGCGCGCACGGGAGCGCGCGCGTGCACGGGGGTGGTGGGCGGGCGCGTGCACGGGGCGGGAGCGGGTGGGAACCGCTACACTACAGAAAAAAAAAAGTTAAAAAGTAAAAAAAAAAAAACTTAAATGCAATCTAAGGGTTTTGGAAGGGGTTGGGGGTTGGTCTCGGTGGGGGGGGAAAGCTACACTACAGAAAAGGGAATTTAAAAAAAAAAAAGGCTCATTTTGTTACAAAACTGGGTACTGGCAGACAGCTGCCAGTACCCAAGATGGCGCCCATTATTGCAGAGGGGAAGGGTTAGAGAGCAGTATGGTGGGGGATCAGTGAGGTTGGGGTCTAAGGGGGGATCCTACACATCAGCATATGTAAATATGCTTTTTTTTTTTTTTAAAAAAAAGGGCCAAATACCTTTTATTTTAGTACTGGCAGAGTTTCTGCCAGTACTTAAGATGGCGGGGACAATTGTGGGGTGGGGGAGGGAAGAGAGCTGTTTGGGAGGGATCAGGGGGTCTGATGTTTCAGGTGGGAGGCTGAGCTCTACACTAAAGCTAAAATTAACCCTGCAAGCTCCCTACAAGCTACATAATTAACCCCTTCACTGCTAGCCATAATACACGTGTGATGCGCAGCGGCATTTAGAGGCCTTCTAATTACCAAAAAGCAATGCCAAAGCCATATATGTCTGCTATTTCTGAACAAAGGGGATCCCAGAGAAGCATTTACAACCATTTGTGCCATAATTGCAGAAGGTGTTTGTAAATAATTTCAGTGAGAAACCTAAAATTGAGAAAAAATTAACGTTTCTTTTAATTTGATCGCATTTAGCGGTGAAATGGTGGCATGAAATATACCAAAATTGGCCTAGATCAATACTTGGGGTTGTCTACTACACTACACTAAAGCTAAAACTACCCCAAAAAGCTCCCTACATGCTCCCTAATTAACCCCTTCACTGCTGGGCATAATACACGTGTGGTGCGCAGTGGCATTTAGCGGCCTTCTAATTACCAAAAAGCAACACCAAAGTCATATATGTCTGCTATTTCTGAACAAAGGGGATCCCAGAGAAGAATTTACAACCATTTATGCCATAATTGCACAAGCTGTTTGTAAATAATTTAAGTTAGAAACCAAAAGTTTGTGAAAAAATTTGTGAAAAGTGAACAATTTTTTCTATTTGATTGCATTTGGCGGTGAAATGGTGGCATGAAATATACCAAAATGGGCCTAGATCAATACTTTGGGTTGTCTACTAAAAAAAAATATATACATGTCAATGGATATTCAGAGATTCCTGAAAGATATCAGTGCTCTAATGTAACTATCGCTAATTTTGAAAAGAAATGGTTTGGAAATAGCAAAGTGCTACTTGTATTTATGGCCCTATAGTTTACAAAAAAAGCAAAGAACATGTAAACATTGGGTATTTCTAAACTCAGGACAAAATTTAGAAACTATTTAGCATGGGTGTTTTTTGGTGGTTGTAGATGTGTAACAGATTTTGGGGGTCAAAGTTAGAAAAAGTGTGTTTTTTTCCATTTTTTCCTCATATTTTATAATTTTTTTTATAGTAAATTATAAGATATGATGAAAATAATGGTATCTTTAGAAAGTCCATTTAATGGCGAGAAAAACGGTATATAATATGTGTGGGTACAGTAAATGAGTAAGAGGAAAATTACAGCTAAACACAAACACCTCAAAAATGTAAAAATAGCCTTGGTCCCAAACGGACAGAAAATGGAAAAGTGATGTGGTCATTAAGGGGTTAAAGATCAGTTATGAAGGGGCAACTCCTCTTGAAATCATTGTGATAGAGGCGCAATCCTGCTTGAAAGTCCGGTCATGAAGGGAAATCTTGTTAAAATCATGGTCACAAAGGAGCAATCCTGTTTGCAAGCCCTGTCATGACAGGGTAGTTCATGTTTAAATCACAGTAATTAAGATTCAATCCTGTTTAAGAACTTAGACATGAAGGGGCAGTTATCAAAAAAATTTGAATTCGATCAAATAGGGCTTTTTTTCTGAGCTAAAAATATGCTTGTGGCTCAGAGAAACAGCCAAAAACAAGCTACTAAGATCAAATTTAAATAAAAAAAAAATCTATTTTGCGGCCAAAAACTAACTAAGAACAAATCAGTTGACAGATGTGATCAGCCCCACAGTTATATGCAATCAATTGTGCAATAATAAAATATGCTAACACATTTTAATTTTTTTTTTGCACTTTTATTTCCATTTAAAGTCAGCTCCAGTTTACAATGCATTACTAAGAGCTAGCTGTACACCAGTAGTACACTGCAAATCCTGACCCTACCTAGGTATGCTTTTCAACAAATTATACCAAAAGAACAAAGTCAATTTAATAAAAGAAGTAAATTGAAAAGTCCCTTAAATTGCATGAACTATATGAACCATGAAAGTTTAATTTTGAGTTTCATGTCCCTTTAAATTTATTTCCATGATCAATATTACTTAATTTGCTTGAAATCTTTTGCTGCAGACAATATCTAGGTAGGCTCAGGAGTGTGCATGTGTCCTAAACAGTGATTGCAATACTATTTGTAACAATGTTATACATTGTTGCAAACATACTAAATTGGATTATTAGCAAGAAATACACTCTCACTCTAAACCCTCACACAGATATAAGGTATAGTAAAAGCATAGGATGCAACATGACCTCACAATACCACAGTGGATCTCTCTGCTAAATGTCTCTCTCAACTCCAGAATCCAGCTACACATAAGGCTTCCTCAAGCACCAAACAGGTGCACCAAAATCTGGTTGCATCTGCTCTGAAGAGTTATCCAACATGAATGTTAGTGCAATCTTTAATAGGAGTGTATTACCTGAGTAGAATTATGTATTTTCTCTGTACTACTGCCTTTTTGATGACTAAGTAAAGATTTCAAGATTCCTTTGGTGTCCCTGCCCTTTTTTACTTTATTGTATTTGCTTTATCCAACATGAATACCTTAGTATGCACTATACTACCACACACATGATAGCTATAAATTATGGACTTGCAATAGTAGCACAAAATTATAACATTACATCTGGTTTGCATTTTTGTGCTAAATTTGTAATCTAGAAGGAAAGGAAAAAGGGAAGAAAAAATATCAAGAAAACTAAGTAATGAAAGTACAATGACAATTCTCTTATAATTGCATGCTTTATCTGTATAATGAAAGTGTTTGTCCCTTTAAATACCTTAAATATCTTCTTCAAAGAGTTCATAAAGGTTGTGGGAATTTTTTTTTGTGTTTGTGGCTGGAAAAAAAATCGTGAAAAATAGTCTGGTAAAAAATTCTGTCATCCTGACTGGCAATCATCCAGTGTAATCAGGGGATCTGAAAACTAGAAAACTGTTGATTTGTTCTGCTATAAATTAGACCTGCAATTTCAGTATTTGAATTATCTTTTCTCTCTCCGTTTACTCTTGCTCTCACTTTATTGCTCTATTTTTCTTGAAATGAAAGGAGATGTGTCACCTGACATGTGCAAGAAGAACAGGGGTTGAAAAATCACAGTATTCTTCTGAAATATTGGAATGTAAGATATGAGCTGCTTGAATTGTGCAATTAATTTCAGCTCTATCAGATCAATAGTGAAAAAAATATTAAAAATTTAAAGGGGCGACAAAGTCGAATTTCAAATTTATGCTTCAAAAAAAGCATGTCATTTTCTAATTTATTTATGCTCTTTTATTTGCTTTTACTCTCATGGTATCCTTTGTTGAAATGCATTACTGGGTGATTGATGGATGCAAATTCTGTAAATGCTTGTTGTCATTGGCTCACCTGATGTGCTATACTGCTTCTTCAACAAAGGATACCAAGATAATGAATATAATTGAAAAATAGAGGTAAAACAGAAAGTGGTTAAAAAATTTGATGTGTTATCTGAATCATGAAATACAAGTTTTGAATTTGTATATCCATTTTAGAGAGAAGCTATCTAAGAGATTAAAATGTTTGTAATGAGCTGCGTAATCTGGGTGGAATAATCTGATTACCTTGTATAACCAAATAAGGACCATTTTTTGGAGCACCTACGAGCAATTGAGGATCCAAAATCTACTACTCCCATAGCCCAACATTTCCACAGATATCATGAGTCTAATAGTTCATTACTAAAAGTACAAGGTATTGAACATGTATTAAGACACCCCAGAGGGGGTAATAGGATTAAAACCCTAAAACAACAGGAAGTTTTTTGGATCTTTACTTTGGGAACCAGGATCCCTGCAGTGTTAAACAGTGAATGGGATGTAAAATTATTTGTTGACTAAGGTCATTATTTAGTAGTTTATAGCTTGTCATCTATCATATAGTTGGAATATAAAATCTTTCTCTAGATTGAATTTTTTATTTGTTCAATAACATCACAAATGGTTAATTTTAATTTTATTTCAACTGAAATACTATATAACAGTGACTGTGTACTTTTTTATTTTTTATATTTAATAAACTATAAATGTTAATTTTGTAAAATAAATGAGGGTAATGTTACCCATGTACTTATGTTATAATAAGTTTACAGTAGCGAGGTAAATGATAAGGAAGTTCACTTACACCATTTCTAATATTTGTGTGACATTAAGTAGTTAAAGGGTTAATCCTAATACTACACAAAGGGTGTGTGTTTATTAGCCCTATATAAGCATGTAAGGTATCTCCTTATCATATAGGTCATTGAGGAAGTTACGTTGTTACAGACGAAACATGTTTGACCTGTTTGCTTTCACTTTTACCTCTGTTTGACCAGATTGAATTTTTGCTGTTTTTATACCTATGGAATAAAAAGAAACCTTTTTGTTTTTACACACATGGAGTTGGTGTGCATTCCTTTATACCTCTGAGTGCTGGGAATTCTACGTTGCTGGATTTGCTCTAATTTGGGAGGCGTGGGTGAGGCTTCCCCAACCTTTTCCTTTGGGCACCGGACTGTGCATGTTAGCTTCAAGTCCCAGGAGGAATCCATTGACTGAAGGACAGGGCAGAGTAAGTGACATGTGGCGCAACGTGAAGACATCAGAAGACACACAGAGGAGAGAGGAGGACTCACGGAGCGCTTACCATACTTCTCTGATGTATTTCGTATAACCAAATAAGCCCAATTACCAAACAGGTGCAATGCCCGATAGTAGCATTTATAAGGACCAGTAATACTATTGTCTAGTGGTAACTACCACTAACAGCTGATATAAATACATGAGTAACAAATTCACCCCAATGATGACATAGTTAAAACATACGGCCGCCGATATTTCCACCATGCAGATCAAGCAGCCTGTTTGCTGCTCCGTTTCTCCAGGTCACACTGTCCCTTCTAGACATCTGCCAGAATTGTTAACTCCCAACTCCAGAGACCCGATGAGAGTGAGACGCGTATGACCACTTTTCTCCCACTCAGGGTCAATCGACAGAGTGCTCTATGATGTGCTGCGCTTGCCAAGTCTATCAGATGCTCTTGAGCCTTGCGGTATGTAAACTTGTATCCAAATCATGCTAAGGGGTATGAAAACTGTGTATGCTCTCCTAACAAACAAACAGGTCCCAATAGAAAACATGAAGATCACTGTCAATAATAGGGACTCCTCATAATCCCAAATATATATATTTTTTTTAATACAAATATATAATTTAAATATTAATTAAAAGGTTTTAAAAGAATTAAAGGGATATGGCAAAGTGTTTGACTGGAAAGGGGCTCCAATGTATATATTTATATGGAAAGGGTCCGAGAGTAATCCAGACAATTTTCTAGCAAATTTTAATACAAATGAATTAAATTTGTCATTTACAGGGAAAAAAAGTAAGGAGGAAATAGACTTCCTAGACATAGGGGCATATTTATCAAGCTCTGTATGGAACTTGATGCCCTGTAGTGGATTAACATGTTTTGGATCTAATGTGTAGAACAAAGAATGGAAGGTTAAAATGTTATAACTGGATCAAGCCATAGATGAGCATGAAGAGGAAGAGTTGTGGTCTCCATCACCACCAGAAACAGCCTTATCAGCATCGCTTGCTGGACCAGCGGCAACGCAGGAAGAGGATTGTGAGGATGAGGAGTCAGAGGAGGAATGTGGCTTTGAGGAGGAGGAGGAGGAAGACCAAGCACAACAGGCATCCCAGGGTGCTTGTTGTTGTCTCCTATCTGGTACAAGTGGTGTTGTACGTGGCTGGGGGGAAGAAGATACCTTCAGTGAGATCAGTGAGGACGAGGAATGGGGCATGAGTAGCTCGGTATCCAACCTTGTGCAAATGGGGTCTTTCATGCTGTTGTGCCTGTTGAGGGACACTCGTATAAAAAAGCTGAAGGAGAACGAACTGTACTGGGTGTTCACGCTACTAGACTCCCGGTATAAGCATAAAGTGACTGAAATGTTACCGAATTCCTGCAAGTCGGAAAGGATGGAGCAGTTCAAAAATAAATTAAAAAGTATGCTTTACACAGCGTATAAGGGTGATGTCACAGCACAACGGGAATCTAACAGGGTAAGAGATGAAAGTAATACTCCTCCTCCCACGACCACGCCGGCAAGGACAGGACGCTTTCCAGACGTGTTGTTGATGGAGGACATGTGGACCTTTTTAACTCCTATGAATCGCCACAGCCTTTCGGGATCCAGCCTCAGAGAACGACTCAACCGACAGGTAGCAGACTACCTTGCATTAACTGCAGATCTCAACACTCTGAGGAGATATGAACCCCTTGACTACTGGGTGTGCAGGCTTGACCTGTGGCCTGAGCTATCCCAATTTGCAATCGAACTTCTGGCCTGCCCCGCTTCAAGTGTCCTGTCAGAAAGGACCTTCAGTGCAGCAGGAGGTATTGTCACTGAGAAGAGAAGTCGCCTAGGTCAAAAAGTCTTGATTATCTCACCTTTATTAAAATGAATGAGGGATGGATCCCGAAGGGACTGACATTGGGCGATACATTCGAGTAAAAAAGGCCTGATGAGATGAGCTGCCTTGGGCTAAAAATGGTCCACACGCTGCTGTATTTTATCTTCGAATGCCGGATGACTTGCGGGACTTATCCGCCAACAACTAGGGATCAAGCCGCAATGTTTTAGGGCACTTTCTAACTGTCAAACAAACATCAATTTTTCTGGCCGCTGCTACAGCAGCGGCTGCAACAATACCTAATTTTTAAGGCATTTGTACATGCCTAATTTTTCTGGCCTCTGGTGCTGCACTGTGGCTTCAAAACCCAAACCAAAAAAGGCACATAACAAGGATTAAACTGCTAAGAATAGTACTACTTAACACACCACTCATATCTGGTGGCACAGTAGATTGCACGCGCAGTGCCCCAAATTTGAAGTAGGAGGACCGACCAAGCATCTTTTTCCATCTCCCGGTTCCTAAAAATTATCTCCGGGTTCCTAAAAACGATGCCATACCTGTACTCGATTGTGCAAAAGGAAGTCATGGCATATGGGGTCTTTCATGCTGTTGTGCCTGTTGAGGGTCGGGGACCCTCGTATAAAAAGGTTTAAGGAGAACGACCTGTACTGGGTGTCCAAGTATCTTTTTCTATCTCCCGGTTCCTAAAATCCATGCCATATACACGTCCCCTGATAGGGGACGTAACAGGGATTAAACTGATAAGAATAGTACTAGTTAACACACCACTCCTATCTGGTGGCACAGTAGATTGCACGCAGTGCTCTGACAAAATGTAGAAGGACATTTGGCAGACGGACATTTGGCAGACGGACATTTGGCAGACGGACATTTGGCAGACGGACATTTTTCCGACAGGCAGAAAGCTAAAGAATGTTCCGATTTCGGCCGAGGGCAGATACACAGAGTGCTCTGTTCTAATCAGAGCCTCTGGCACCGCAACTGCCTCTGGGAACCTTACCATGGGTCCCAGACCGCCCGTCTTGTAATTCTCTGTCTGGGAAATTATCTATCTATCAAATATATCTATTTATCTATCAAATCTATCTATCTATCTATCTATCTATCGTATCTATCATCAAATGTATCTATTGCATCTATTGATCTATGGACTGTTTGCGGTTGTTTGCGGTGCGTTAAACTGGGAGTTTGGTCTGTCACTGTGAAGCGGGCGTAACCCTTACACTACATGAACGATACAACATCATACCTGATGTTTTAAAGCACGTTATTCCAACAATTTAGGAATTTTAGGTGATTTATGCCCTTTATGGATTAAAAACAGACTCTGCATCAACTATGTAATTTTCTATAGGAGTTTTGCCATGGATCCCCCTCCGGCATGCCACAGTCCAGGTGTAAGTCCCCTTGAAACAACTTTTCCATCACTTTTGTGGCCAGAAAGAGTCCCTGTGGGTTTTAAAATTCGCCTGCCTATTGAAGTCAATGGCGGTTCGCCCGGTTCACCGGTTCGCAAACTTTTGTGAAAGTTTGCGTTCGCTGTTCGAGAACGCAAAATTTTAGGTTTGCGACATCCCTATTCACCGCGGCTTTCAGCAGCGCTGGTATTTGGTATTGGAGTGCGGTATGGAGCACAATTTTGCTCTACGCTCACTTCTTACCTAATAACGCAGGGTTTATGAAAACCTGTAATACCAGCGCTATAGGGAAGTGAGGGGTGACAATGACGTGCAAGTTAGCACCGCACCCCTCTTACCGCAGAACTTGTAATCTAGCCGATTGAAATTTAAAGTATTCCCAACTCACTTCAGGTTTAGCGCAATTGGTCTATGAGGTGAGTATGCCCCATAGAAGAAGTTAACAAGGTTGCAATACATACAAAGTCCAGAAGTTAGCGCTCCTCAATGCGGCCACAATCATTTTTTACTTTGAGCTCAGTTAACACACAAGCAAAAAATATTTAGTGGGACATTTGTAATATTTGTAGAAGGTTACATATAATTTTTTTTATATATTTCTTAAACACAGAAAACAGGTGGTCCGTGTTTCTTTAATTTACTAATTAATTGTATATTGTGCTACTTTATTTCTATTTTGAAAACATCAGGATAGCAGTTATTATACTAATATTATTTCTTAGAATACTGTTATTGTCTTCATTATAGTAATTGTAATCTTTATAAGGCATTAAAAAAATAGTCATTTGAAGAGTTGTTATTACCTTCTATTCATTTTACCTCAGGAGCTTCACAGCAGGGAATTAGGTATAAAGTGGAAATGTGTTTTCATTTTTTATTAACAATCAATAAAGTTTTGCTTTTGTATGTGTTTATAGAACAGTCTTTTCTATGGTTACTAACAGAAATATAAAAATACAGAGTTACCTTGTTCTATATATTTCCAATATATTATGTGCTAGATTATAAGGGGGGCGCTATCGTTAGTGTGAGGAGCATAAATGTGATCATATTACAAGTGACGTGCTGTTTAAATGACTGCAAATTAGTTTGCACAAACTTGTGGTAATTTACACTCCCCATATTTTCTATGGGAGCCATTGAGCGGCAATGTCCAAAAGTATTACAAGTTAAAAGCAAATGCGATTTTTCGAACGCAATTACACTTAACTCTCAAACTTCTTTCATATTGTGTAAAGAGTTTTGTCAGAGGAAACCGTTGCACTTAACCCCTAAATGCCACACCCCCCATTACAAATTACCCCTCTACTCTATTAACGCCTTAGCCACTACATCCCCACTGCAAACTACCCCACTACACTATTAACCCCTAAACCAAAAAACTAACCTTACCTGAAGAAAGAAAAAACTGTACCTTTAGAAATAAAAAAAACTAACCTTTCTTGATAAAAAAAAGCTAACCTTACCTTAAAAAACAAAAAAACGATGTCCTTTTGAATGTTAAATATGAGGTATCCCCTTTATATAGGGGTACCCTTGCATTCCTATTGGCTAATTTTCCATTTCAAATTCAAATCAGCCAATAAAATGAAATCTTTTATGAAAAGGGGGTACCTTGCATTCAAAATTCAGTGCACGGCTGGTGACCACATGAAGAAGACGTTGGCTACAGAAGATAAGAAAATAGAAGACCGCCGTCTGGATATTGATAGAAGACAGCTTCTGGGATGAAGATAGACCATCGCGGGGATGAAGATGGAGCACTGCCGTCCGGATTCAACTTTGGTGACTATCATCTTTGGTGTTTTTTGTTTTTTTTTAGATTAGGGTTTTTTCTTATTTATTTTGGGCAGAGAAAGAGCTAAATGCCCTTCTAAGGACAATGCCCATCCAAATGCCTTTTCAGGGTAATTTTTAGAGTAGTTTTATTTTGGGGGCTGAGGGTTAATTGAAGATTGATGTTGGGGCTTTTATTATTGAAAAAGCGCTAAGTAATTTTAGGGCAATGGCCTATAAAAAAAACTTTTTTAAAGTGGGGTTTCAGAATAAGCATAACAGTATTTTTAATTTTGGTTATTTGTTTTTTTTCTGTAATGGTAGTTTTTTCAATTTTCAGGTAAGCTTAGGTGTTTTTTTAAGGTAAGGTTA
Source organism: Bombina bombina (assembly GCF_027579735.1). Lineage (NCBI taxonomy): Eukaryota > Metazoa > Chordata > Amphibia > Anura > Bombinatoridae > Bombina > Bombina bombina. Next base: position 43,766,335 of record NC_069507.1, on the reverse strand, counting down.
GATTTTTTTGTTTTTTAAAGGGATAGTCAAGTAAAAAAAAAAAACTCATGATTTAAATAGGGCATGTAATTTTAAAAACCTTTCCAATTTACTTTTATTACCAATTTTGCTTTGTTCTCTTGGTATTCTTAGTTGAAAGCTAAACCTAGGAGGTTCATATGCTAATTTCTTAGACGTTGAAGGCCGCCTCTAATCTGAATGCATTTGGATAGTTTTTCACCACTAGAGGGCATTAGTTCATGTGTTTCATATAGATAAAATTGAACTTAGGCACATGAAGCCCCTAGGAGTCAGCACTGATTGGCTAAAAATGCATGTCTGTCAAAAGAACTGAAATAAGGGGACAGTTTGCAGAGGCATAGTGTCACACATATGGTTATTATGCCTGTACCTTTAACTAGTCTCCTTCTCTTCCTCTCTATCATGTCAGCATCCTATAAAGGCAACTGTTCCATATGGGAGGTGCTTGGTTATCATTCAAGCTTGTGTGTGTTTGTTTTCCAGAAGCCTGTTGCTAATCACGACGCTGTTTTAATTTGGATTTCCCCCTGTATTTCCTTTCTGGATTGTCTCTGCCTGGGATCATCTATCCGGTAGCGTTACCGCTTCTGCTCTCTTTTCCAGCTTCTTGTATCCGGATTCAGGTTCACTTATTTCTAAACCAGCTCTTCTAATTTGTATACTCTCAATGTGCAGTCAGTTTCTAACCTCCTATTCAGCTGCTGCTGATTACCTGCAAAACATTCGCCTAGATTACGAGTTTTGTCGGTAATGCTGTGCGGTGCTAACGAGCAGTTTATGCTCACCGCTCACCTACAGACAGCGCTGGTATTACAGGTTTTTACAAACCCGGTGTTAGCTGCAAAAAAAGTGAGCGTAGAGCAAAATTTTGCTCCACATCTCACCTCGATGCTTACGGTAGCGGGGAGCTGGCAAAACGTGCTTGTGCACGATTTCCCCATAGGAATCAAAGGGGGAGAGCCGGCTGAAAAAAACCTAACACCTGCAAAAAAGCAGTGTAAAGCTCCTAACGCAGCCCCATTGATTCCTATGGGGAAATACATTTATGTCTACACAACAAAATTTAAGTTTACACCTAACACCCTAACATGAACCCCGAGTCTAAACACCCCTAAGCTTACACTTATTAACCCCTAATCTGCCGCCCCCGACATCGCCGCAACCTACATTATAATATTAACCCCTAATCTGCTGCTCCAGACACTGCCGCCACCTACATTATATTTATTAACCCCTAATCTGCCACCCCCAATGTCGCCGCAACCTAACTACATTTATTAACCCCTAATCTGCCGTCCCTAACATCGCTGACACCTACCTACACTTATTAACCCCTAATCTGCCGCCCCCAATGTCGCTGCCACTATATTAAAGTTATTAACCCCTAAATCTAAGTCTAACCCTAACACCCCACTAACTTAAATATAATTTAAATAAATCTAAATAAATATTCCTATCATTAACTAAATTATTCCTATATAAAACTAAATACTTACCTATAAAATAAACCCTAAGCTAGCTACAACATAACTAATAGTTACATTGGGGCATATTTATCAAGGTCTGGTGGACCTGATCTGACACTGCGGATCAGGTCCGCCAGACCTCGCTGAATACGGCGAGCAATACGCTCACCATATTCAGCATTGCACCAGCAGCTCACAAGAGCTGCTGGTGCAACGCCGCCCCCCTGCAGACTCGCGGCCAATGAGCCACCTGCAGGGGGGTGTCAATCAACCCAATCATACTCGATCGGGTTGATTTCCGGTGATGTGTGTCCGCCTGCTCAGAGCAGGCGGACAGGTTATGGAGCAGCGGTCTTTGTGACCGCTGCTTCATAAATGCTGTTTCTGGCGAGCCTGCAGGCTCACCAGAAACACGGGGCATCAAGCTCCATTCGGAGCTTGATACATATGCCCCATTGTATCTATCTTAGGGTTTATTTTTATTTTACTGGCAACTTTGTATTTATTTAACTAGGTACAAAAGTTATTAAATAGTTATTAACTATTTAATAGCTACCTAGTTAAAATAAAGACAAATTTACCTGTAAAATAAATCCTAACCTAAGTTACAATTACATCTAACACTACACTATAAATACATTAATTACCTAAACTAAATACAATTAAATACAATTTAAAACAATTATCTAAAGTACGAAAAATCCCCCCACTAAATTACAGAAAATAATAAAATAATTACAAGTTTTTTAAACTAATTACACCTAATCTAATCCCCCTAATAAAATAAAAAAAGCCCCCCAAAATAATAAAAAGCCCTACCCTATACTTTTGCGGGACATTGCTCCAAAGTAATCAGCTCTTTTACCTGTAAAAAAAGTACAATACCCCCCCAACATTAAAAACCACCACCCACACACCCAACCCTACTCTAAAACCCACCCAATCCCCCTTAATAAAACCTAACACTAACCCCTTGAAGATCACCCTACCTTGAGAAGTCTTCACCCAACCGGGCCAAAGTCCTCAATGAGGCCGGGCGAAGTGGTCCTCCAGACAGGCAGAAGTCTTCATCCAAGCCAGGCGAAGTGGTCCTCCAGATGGGCAGAAGTCTTCATCTAAGCCGGGAAGAAGAGGTCCTCCAGACGGGTAGAAGTCTTTATCCAAGCCGGGAAGAAGAGGTCCTCCAGATGGGCAGAAGTCTTCATCGAAGCCGGGAAGTAGAGGTCCTCCAGAAGGGCAGAAGTCTTCATCCAGACGGCATCTTCTATCTTCATCCATCCGGCGCAGAGTGGCTTCATCTTCAAGACATCCGACGCAGAGCATCCTCTTCAAACGAAGTCCAACTGAAGAATGAAGGTTCCTTTAAATGACATCATCAAAGATGGCGTCCCTTGAATTCCGATTGACTGATAGAATTCTATCAGCCAATAGGAATTAAGGTAGAAAAAATCCTATTGGATGATCCAATCAGCCAATAGGATTGAGCTTGCATTCTTTTGGCTGATCCTGATGTACTGTTACTGTTTACTGTTAGCCCGGCTGCATTAGAATTCTATCAGCCAATCGGAATTGAAGGGACGCCAAATCAGGGCAGAAACCGCTCTAAGAAGCATAAAACAGGGGAAAAGGCCGGTTGAAGACTTCATTGTGGAGTTTAGGTGGGCGAGAGACTCGCAATGGAATAACATCAGTCTTTGTAACCAGTTCCATCTCAGTCTTACTGAAAGTTTAAAACTATCCAGAGTGAAACTACCAGGCACACTTGAAGAACTCATCACCTTAGCTACTTGTATAGACAGAAGGCCCCCATAAGAGGAGATCGGAACGTTCTCACACAGATCAACAATACAGATACTTCTCTACCACTCAAGTTGCTATTGCATCCAGATTCACTAACCCTGCACCTATGGAGAAACGATTCGTAAGAGGACCCCTATTCTTTGAAGAAAAGCAACGAGGAAGACGTAAAAAACTCTGTCTCTACTGTGCTTCCAAAGAACACGATGTCGGGACATGCCCTTCCTTGAGAAGGACGCACTCTTGTAAGAACCAACTGGAAGCTCATTGTTTCTCTGTGCATACGACTTCTCTTACTTACCTTACTCTTTCAGCATCTTTTCAGTGGGATCAAAACAATCTACAACTTAACCCTATCCTTGATTCCGGAGCTTGCAGAAATTTCATTGATTCAGAACTCTTTAGAAGGAACAAAATACCTACTATAAAAAAAAAATCAAATTCTATATCACTCAGAGTGATTGATGGATCTTGCATTGCCAATGGACCCATCACCCACCATACAATACCCATACTGATGACTACTACTTCTGGGCACACAGAACATATTGTATTTGATATCATACCTTCTCCCCTCTACCCCATAATACTTGGAATCACCTGGTTACGGCTCCATTCACCAACTATATCCTGGCATGCCTCTAAATTGGATTTCCAGTCCTCCTATTGCAACCAAACCTGTTTACAACAAGAAATTATTATGCAGGCAACAACTTCATCTTTACCATCTAATTATGTTGATTTTCAAGATGTCTTCAGCAAAAAAGATGCTGAGACCTTACCACCCCATAGGCTTTATAATTGCCCTATTGATCTAGAGCCTGGGGCAATCATTCCATACGGACATATATATCCTCTTTCTGAGCCAGAACGCAAGACATATCTAGAAGATAACTTACGAAAAGGCTTCATAAAGCCCTCCACCTCTCCAGCAGGTGCTGGCATGTTCTTTGTAAAGAACAAGAACAAAAGTCTTCGACCAATAATAGACTACCGCTTACTCAACAAAATAACTATAAAAAACACATAAACTCTACCTTTGATCCCTGAGTTGATTGAAAGGCTTCAAATGGCAAAAATATTCACCAAGCTGGATCTTAGAGGAGCCTATAATTTAGTACGCATCAAAGAGGGTGATGAATGGAAGACTGCATTCCGCACCCGATATGGCTTATATGAATATCTTGTCATGCCATTCGGTCTTTGTAATGCGCCCGCCACCTTTCAGTTTTTTTTGTCAATTATGTTTTTCGGGATCTTCTCGATGTTTGTGTAGTCATCTATTTAGATGATATTTTAATATACTCTAGCTCAGAACCTGAACACAAGAAACATGTACATTGGGTGCTTTCTAGACTTCACAAGATCACTTTTCTTGGATACAAACTCACTCCTGGTGGAATCCATATTGAAGAGGATAAAATTGATACCATCCTACAATGGCCTGTACCAAGGAATAAAAAATCTTTCCAACAATTTCTCGGATTCACCAACTTCTATAGGAAGTTTATCCACAACTTCTCCGCTATTGTTAAACCACTTACCCGGTTGACTGGTGCTACTACCTACAATTGGACAGATGAGACCCAATTGGCTTTCGATTTACTTAAAAAAGCTTTTACTTCCAAACCAATTCTGCAGAGGCCAGACCCTTCACTTCAGTACATATTGGAGGTGGATGCATCTGAATATGCATTAGGTGCCATCCTATCACAGAAACAACCAGACACCGGAATAATACACCCAGTTGCTTACCATTCTCGAACCCTCTCCCAAGCATAGATTCATTATCCAGTAGGTGAGAAGGAACTGCTATTGATAAAAGTTGCTCTCGAAACGTGGAGACACCTTCTAGAAGGTACTGAGCAACCCATTATAATATACATGGATCATAGAAATCTTCAGTTCCTTAAGGAAAGTAAGACACTTTCTTCAAGACAGGTACGATGGAGTCTTTTTTTTGAGAGATTCAACTACCAGATCACCTACAGACCCGGTTCCTTGAATGGTAAGGCGGACTCTTTGTCTCAAATGTATCCAAACACAAAACTTAGCTCACCCACTATCATTATTCCACAAGACCGTATCAGTGGTATGATTACTGATTTCTCTACTAAGTTAAAAAACAACCTTCTTACCGATGTTACCATACCCATACAACAGTTACATGTATCATCTGACAACCTATATTACAGAGACCAACGACTATATATTCCACCTTCTCTCCGTTTTGAGGTACTGCAAAGAATTAATGATAACCCTTTATCTGGTCATCCAGGTATACAAAAGACTTTGGAACTTCTTCAGCGGGACTTTTGGTGGCCTAAAATGCAGGATTAGGTTTGTGATTATGTCACTTCTTGTTCAGTTTGTGCTACTTCAAAACCTAACAGAAGTTCTCCTTACAGATTACTAATCATCCTACCCATACCGCAGCAACCATGGGAATCCATTTCAATGGACTGCATTGTGGAGTTGCTTCCTTCTCAAAATCATAACACCATATTCGTTGTGGTGGACCAGTTAACTAAGATGTCTCACTTCTTCCCTCTCACAGCACTGCCTACTGCTCCGCAAACTGCTCAAGCTTTCATTATTAATATTGTGAAATTACATGGATTACCAACCAGCATCATATCTGATAGAGGTATCCAATTCACTTCCAAGTTCTGGAGCGAGTTATGTAAGGCTTTATTAATTGAAAATAAATTCAGCAGTGCATATCACCCACAAACTAATGGCTTGACTGAGAGGACAAATCAATGGCTAGAGCAGTACATACAATGTTTTACCACTCATTTGCAGGACGACTGGTATTCTCTACTTACCTTAGCTGAATTTGCCTTCAACAATAACTTTAACTCATCTACAAAACATACAACATTCTTCGGAAATTATGGGTTCCATCCCTTATTCCATAACCTTGCAACTTGTTCCTCTTGCAATATAGCAGTTGGACAGACCATATCCACCATTCAGGACACTATGAACAAGATTCGGACTAACATCAAGTCCGCTCAACAACGTCAGAAGTTTTATTATGATCGACATAAACGTCACCCTCCTGTATATCAAGTTGGTCAAATGGTGTGGTTGTCTATAAAAAACCTGAAGCTCCGCACACCCTCTAAGAAATTAAGCAAGTTGTTCATCGGACCTTACCATGTGCTGAAAATCATCAATCCCAATGCTGTCCCCTTGCAGCTTCCCCGTCACCTCAGTATACATCCCACATTTCACGTCTCCTTGCTTAAACCATTTGAATCTAATCCATTCCCACAATGGCTTGTACAGCCTCCTCAACCAGTCGTGATTGATGGAGAAGAGGAATATGAGATTGACTGCATCCTTGACTCCAGGTATCATAGACGTCAGCTCCAGTATCTTGTCCACTGGAAGGGTTATGACTCTTCCGAAGATTCCTGGATTTCTTCTTCACAGATTCATGCTCCACGCTTGTTGCAGATTTTTCACCGCCTTCATCCGAATAAGCCCGGGGTCAGCCCGGGAGGGCTTCCTTGAGGGGGGAGTCATGTCACACATATGGTTATTATGCCTGTACCTTTAACTAGTCTCCTTCTCTTCCTCTCTATGATGTCAGCATCCTATAAAGGCACCTGTTCCATATGGGAGGTGCTTGGTTATCATTCAAGCTTGTGTGTGTTTGTTTTTCCAGAAGCCTGTTGCTAATCACAACGCTGTTTTAATTTGAATTTCCCCCTGCATTTCCTTTCTGGATTGTCTCTGCCTGGGATCATCTATCCGGTAGCGCTACCGCTTCTGCTCTCTTTTCCAGCTTCTTGTATCCGGATTCAGGTTCACTTATTTCAGCATTTCTAAACCAGCTCTTCTAATTTGTATACTCTCAGTGTGCAGTCAATTTCTAACCTCCTATTCAGCTGCTGCTGATTACCTGCAAAACATTACGTTGCCTTTACAAACCTACTTATCAACTGCTGTCATTCTGCTTAACATTGTACATCCATTACAAATATTCTCACCAACTGTTACTGCTGATGAACTGTATAGCGTTATATATCTTTTTGCTGATATATATATATATAGATATGTATATCTATATATATATATAGATATTTAACTATATCTGAACCTGGGACTTCCTCAGCTGTGTCTACTACATTCCTCTGCTTTGGGGATAATTCTAATCCAGCTACTCCTCTAAATTTGACTATACTAAATTGCAGAGGAAATGTAGAAAGTCATTTCTCCTATAAATCCTTTCCAGTTTTTTTCCTGCATACAAATACACCTTTTGTTCTAACTATTTCTGGTGTGTATTTAAATACCTTCATACCTACATTCATATGCAGGAATTTCAGGTCTCCTTTTGCTAGCACATTTAAGGTGTGATACATAGATACAAGGTAATCACGGAGGTAAAAAGTGTATTATTATTTATTAAAATGAATATTTTCCCTAGATTACTATACATTTTGAAAGCACTGCCAATCCAACTTCCTAAAGCCTATATCCTAAATATACAAAAAGCGTTCAGTGATTTTGTGTGGAGTAGAAAATCACAGAGAATTAATGCCAACATTATGCAAACACCTAAACTACAAGGAGGACTGGGTATCCACAATATATCCTTATACCAACAAGCATTTTTCTTACAGAGAATTGTTGATTGGCATATACACTACAACCATAAAAGATGGGTGCAATTGGAACACACAATTGCAAATATCACACACTTAGGCAGACTGTGTTGGAGCTCAGAAAGACTAACACATAGATTAACAAATAGTTCTCCACTGACAACTGAGACGTTTGCGGTATGGGATCATATACTCCCTAAATTCATGATGGTCTCATCAAAACCATCCCCTCTTATGTCCCTTATAGAGAATGGTCAATTTACAATCTGAGACATTCCCTTAATAAACACAGTACCTTTAAATGACGTCATCCAAGATGGCGTACCGTCATTCGTCGTTAGTCGTCGGGAAAAAGAGGATGGCTCCGCGTCGGCTCGTCTGAAGATGGCTCCGCTCCGCTCCGGATAGATGAAGATTGAAGACGCCGCTTGGATGAAGACTTCAATCGGATGGAAGACTTCTTCAGCGCCCCTTGGATGATGACTTCAATCGGATGGAAGACTTCTTCAGCGCCCCTTGGATGATGACTTCTGCCGCTCCGGATCTCCTCTTCGGTTCCATCGGTGGTCGGCTGGCTGAAGACGGCTCAAGGTAGGATGATCTTCAGGGGGGTAGTTTTAGGTTAATTTAAGGGGGGTTTGGGTTAGATTAGGGGTATGTGGGTGGTGGGTTTTAATGTTGGGGGGTTGTATTTTTTTTTTACAGGCAAAAGAGTTGTTTTCTTTGGGGCATGCCCCGCAAAAGGCCCTTTTAAGGGCTGGTAAGGTAATAGAGCTGATAACTATTTAATGTAGAATAGGGTAGGGATTTTTTTTTATTTTGGGGGGGCTTTGTTATTTTATTAGGGGGCTTAGATTAGGTGTAAGTAGCTTAAAATTGTTGTAATATTTTTTAAATGTTTGTAACTTATTTTTTTTATTTTTTGTAACTTAGCTTTTTTTATTTTTTGTACTTTAGTTAGTTTATTTAATTGAATTTAATTGTAGTTATTTGTAGCTAATTTATTTAACTAATTTAATGATAGTGTAGTGTTAGGTTTAATTGTAACTCAGGTTAGGATTTATTTTACAGGTAATTTTGTATTTCTTTTAGCTACGTAGTTATTAAATAGTTAATAACTAGTTAATAACTATTCTAACTAGCTAAAATAAATACAAAGTTACCTGTAAAATAAATATAAATCCTAAAATAGCTACAATGTAATTATTAATTACATTGTAGCTATCTTAGAGTTTATGTTACAGATAAGTATTTAGTTTTAAATAGGATTAATTTATTTAAGTATAGTGTAGTGTTAGGTGTAATTGTAACTTCGGTTAGTTTTTATTTTACAGGTAATTTTCTCTTTATTTTAACTAGGTAGCTATTAAGTAGTTAATAACTATTTAATAGCTATTGTACCTAGTTAAAATAAATTGAAAGTTGCCTGTAAAATAAAAATAAATCCTAAGATAGCTACAATAAAATTATTATTTATATTGTAGCTATATTAGGGTTTATTTTAAAGGTAAGTATTTAGTTTTAAATAGGAATAATTAATTTAATAAGAGTTACATTTATTTAGATGTATTTAATTAATATTTAAGTTAGGGGGGTGTTAGGGTTAGACTTTCGGTTTAGGGGTTAATAAATGTATTATAGTTGCGGCGGTGTAGGGGGGCAGGATAGGGGTTAATACATTTATTATAGGTGGCAATGGTGTAGGGGGGCAGATTAGGGGTTAATAAGTTTAATATAGGTTGCGGCGGGGTCTGGGAGTGGCGGTTTAGGGGTTAAACTATTTATTTAGTTGCGGCGGGGTCCGGGATCGGCAGGATAGGGGTTAATAACTTTATTATAGGTGGCGACGGTGTAGGGGGGCAGGAATAGGGGTTACTAGGTATAATGTAGGTGGCAACGGTGTGGGGGGGCAGGATATGGGTTAATAACTTTATTATAGGTGCGACGGTGTATGGGGGGCAGGATTGGGGTTAATAGGTCTTATGTAGGTGGTGGCGGGGTCCAGGAGCGGCAATTTAGGGGTTAACATATTTATTATAGTGGCGGCGGGGTCCGGGAGCGGCGGTTTAGGGGGTAATACATTTATTTAGTTGCGGCGGTGTAGGGGGGACAGATTAGGGGTGTTTAGACTCGGGTACATGTTAGGGTGTTAGGTGTAGACAGCTCCCATAGGAATCAATGGGATATCTGGCAGCAGCGAACATGAACTTTCGCTATGGTCAGACTCCCATTGATTCCTATGTGATCCGCCGCCTCCAGGGCGGCGGTTTGAAAACCAGGTACGCTGGGCCGGAAAAGTGGCGAGCGTACCTGCTAGTTTTTTGATAACTAGCAAAAGTAGTCAGATTGTGCCGAACTTGTGTGCGGAACATCTGGAGTGACGTAAGAATCGATCTGTGTCGGACTGGGTCCGGCGAATCGAATCTTACGTCACTAAATTCTACTTTTGCCGGTGTCTAGGGCTTGATAGCTAAGATGAATCAGCCTCGCCACAAATACGCTGCGGAATTCCAGTGTATTTGAGGTTGACGGCTTGATAACTAGGGGCCTATATTGTAAATCATTCTTTGCTTTTTCAAATAAAGTCGGTATTTAAAAAAAAAAAAAAAAGTGTATTATTATAACAGTGTTGGTTATGAAAAACTGGGAAATGGGTAAAAAAATTACCTATCTTTTTAAACAACAACAATTCTGGTGTTTACTGTCCCTTTAAGGTAAGGTTAGGTTGTTGTTTTTTTAAGGTAAAGTTAGCTTTTTTTCAGGTAAGGATAGTTTTTTTTGTGGTAACCTAAGGGGTGTTAGGTTAGGGGAATTAGCTGGTTTAGACGTTAGTTGGATTTTTGCAGTGGGGGGTTGAGTCAGTTTAGGGATTAATAGAGTAGTGGGGTACGTTAATGCGGTCACTATATTCTAATTTCCGCTCTTTACGTGCGGTATTACAATGCGGTATTACAATGCGGTATTACAATTTATAGTTTGCATTCCAGTGAAAGCTGAATTTACACTAGAATATTTGGTGTGACTTGAAACCTTAAGTAAAGTGTAAGGTTAAAAAAAAGTTCACAAAGCACATCAATAACACTTTAAAATAAAGTATTACACAACACACATATACACTTTTGAATAAAAAATATATCCTATTAATATTAATAGAATTGTGTAAAAAGGGGCTAAAAGGGATATTGTAAGTGGCAAAATGACTGTAAAGGGCTCCAGTGTGTTTGTATGTGTGTGTGTGTGTGTGTATATATATATATATATATATATATATATATATATATATATATATATATATAAATCAATGAAAATATTTGCATAGGAAATTAGTACATTTAAGCAAGTATCCCCGCTTGCCCCCAGAAATTCTTAATATGCAATGTTTCCAATGCACAAGAGAATTGTGGGTAAAATATGCAAATTAGATATGCAAATTCTCAGTTTTTTTGCTTCAAAATACTGTTTTAACACAGCGATCCTTTTAAACAGGATTATGACAGCAAACCAGAAATCACTCACTAGACAAGCCTGTTTCATTCTTTTTAGAACTCATCAGTAGGAGATAGATTTCTGATTGCTGCATTGGTAAAGCTATTTTCATGGTTAAACCAAAATTCATTAAAATTATGGGGGGGAGATAAAAAAACATAATTTATGTAAGAACTTACCTGATAAATTCATTTCTTTCATATTAGCAAGAGTCGATGAGCTAGTGACGTATGGGATATACATTCCTACCAGGAGGGGAAAAGTTTCCCAAACCTCAAAATGCCTATAAATACACCCCTCACCACACCCACAATTCAGTTTAACGAATAGCCAAGAAGTGGGGTGATAAAAAAAGTGCGAAAGCATATAAAATAAGGAATTGGAATAATTGTGCTTTATACAAAATCATAACCACCACAAAAAAAGGGCGGGCCTCATGGACTCTTGCTAATATGAAAGAAATGAATTTATCAGGTAAGTTCTTACATAAATTATGTTTTCTTTCATGTAATTAGCAAGAGTCCATGAGCTAGTGACGTATGGGATAATGACTACCCAAGATGTGGATCTTTCCACACAAGAGTCACTAGAGAGGGAGGGATAAAATAAAGACAGCCAATTCCTGCTGAAAATAATCCACACCCAAAATAAAGTTTAACGAAAAACATAAGCAGAAGATTCAAACTGAAACCGCTGCCTGAAGTACTTTTCTACCAAAAACTGCTTCAGAAGAAGAAAATACATCAAAATGGTAGAATTTAGTAAAAGTATGCAAAGAGGACCAAGTTGCTGCTTTGCCGATCTGGTCAACCGAAGCTTCATTCCTAAACGCCCAGGAAGTAGAAACTGACCTAGTAGAATGAGCTGTAATTCTCTGAGGCGGAGTTTTACCCGACTCAACATAGGCAAGATGAATTAAAGATTTCAACCAAGATGCCAAAGAAATGGCAGAAGCTTTCTGGCCTTTTCTAGAACCGGAAAAGATAACAAATAGACTAGAAGTCTTACGAAAAGATTTCGTAGCTTCAACATAATATTTCAAAGCTCTAACAACATCCAAAGAATGCAACGATTTCTCCTTAGAATTCTTAGGATTAGGACATAATGAAGGAACCACAATTTCTCTACTAATGTTGTTGGAATTCACAACTTTAGGTAAAAATTCAAAAGAAGTTCGCAACACCGCCTTATCCTGATGAAAAATCAGAAAAGGAGACTCACAAGAAAGAGCAGATATTTCAGAAACTCTTCTGGCAGAAGAGATGGCCAAAAGGAACAAAACTTTCCAAGAAAGTAATTTAATGTCCAATGAATGCATAGGTTCAAACGGAGGAGCTTGAAGAGCTCCCAGAACCAAATTCAAACTCCAAGGAGGAGAAATTGACTTAATGACAGGTTTTATACGAACCAAAGCTTGTACAAAACAATGAATATCAGGAAGAATAGCAATCTTTCTGTGAAAAAGAACAGAAAGAGCAGAGATTTGTCCTTTCAAAGAACTTGCGGACAAACCCTTATCTAAACCATCCTGAAGAAACTGTAAAATTCTCGGTATTCTAAAAGAATGCCAGGAAAAATGATGAGAAAGACACCAAGAAATATAAGTCTTCCAGACTCTATAATATATCTCTCGAGATACAGATTTACGAGCCTGTAACATAGTATTAATCACAGAGTCAGAGAAACCTCTTTGACCAAGAATCAAGCGTTCAATCTCCATACCTTTAAATTTAAGGATTTCAGATCCTGATGGAAAAAAGGACCTTGTGACAGAAGGTCTGGTCTTAACGGAAGAGTCCACGGTTGGCAAGAGGCCATCCGGACAAGATCCGCATACCAAAACCTGTGAGGCCATGCCGGAGCTACCAGCAGAACAAACGAGCATTCCTTCAGAATCTTGGAGATTACTCTTGGAAGAAGAACTAGAGGCGGAAAGATATAGGCAGGATGATACTTCCAAGGAAGTGATAATGCATCCACTGCCTCCGCCTGAGGATCCCGGGATCTGGACAGATACCTGGGAAGTTTCTTGTTTAGATGGGACGCCATCAGATCTATTTCTGGAAATTCCCACATTTGAACAATCTGAAGAAATACCTCTGGGTGAAGAGACCATTCGCCCGGATGCAACGTTTGGCGACTGAGATAATCCGCTTCCCAATTGTCTACACCTGGGATATGAACCGCAGAGATTAGACAGGAGCTGGATTCCGCCCAAACCAAAATTCGAGATACTTCTTTCATAGCCAGAGGACTGTGAGTCCCTCCTTGATGATTGATGTATGCCACAGTTGTGACATTGTCTGTCTGAAAACAAATGAACGATTCTCTCTTCAGAAGAGGCCAAAACTGAAGAGCTCTGAAAATTGCACGGAGTTCCAAAATATTGATCGGTAATCTCACCTCCTGAGATTCCCAAACTCCTTGTGCCGTCAGAGATCCCCACACAGCTCCCCAACCTGTGAGACTTGCATCTGTTGAAATTACAGTCCAGGTCGGAAGCACAAAAGAAGCCCCCTGAATTAAACGATGGTGATCTGTCCACCATGTTAGAGAGTGTCGAACAATCGGTTTTAAAGATATTAATTGAGATATCTTCGTGTAATCCTTGCACCATTGCTTCAGCATACAGAGCTGAAGAGGTCGCATGTGAAAACGAGCAAAGGGGATCGCGTCCGATGCAGCAGTCATAAGACCTAGAATTTCCATGCATAAGGCTACCGAAGGGAATGATTGTGATTGAAGGTTTCGACAAGCTGCAATCAACTTTAGACGTCTCTTGTCTGTTAAAGACAGAGTCATGGACACTGAATCCATCTGGAAACCCAGAAAGGTTACCCTTGTCTGAGGAATCAAAGAACTTTTTGGTAAATTGATCCTCCAACCATGATCTTGAAGAAACAACACAAGTCGATTCGTATGAGAATCTGCTAAATGTAAAGACTGAGCAAGTACCAAGATATCGTCCAAATAAGGAAATACCACAATACCCTGTTCTCTGATTACAGACAGCAGGGCACCGAGAACCTTTGTAAAAATTCTTGGAGCTGTAGCTAGGCCAAACGGCAGAGCCACAAATTGGTAATGCTTGTCCAGAAACGAGAATCTCAGGAACTGATAATGATCTGGATGAATCGGAATATGCAGATATGCATCCTGTAAATCTATTGTGGACATATAATTCCCTTGCTGAACAAAAGGTAAGATAGTCCTTACAGTTACCATCTTGAACGTTGGTATCCTTACATAACGATTCAATATTTTTAGATCCAGAACTGGTCTGAAAGAATTCTCCTTCTTTGGTACAATGAAGAGATTTGAATAAAACCCCATCCCCTGTTCCGGAACTGGAACTGGCATAATTACTCCAGTCAACTCTAGATCTGAAACACATTTCAGAAATGCTTGAGCTTTTACTGGATTTACTGGGACACGGGAAAGAAAAAATCTCTTTGCAGGAGGTCTCAACTTGAAACCAATTCTGTACCCTTCTGAAACAATGCTCTGAATCCAAAGATTGTGAACAGAATTGATCCAAATTTCCTTGAAAAAACGTAACCTGCCCCCTACCAGCTGAGCTGGAATGAGGGCCGCACCTTCATGTGGACTTAGAAGCAGGCTTTGCCTTTCTAGCTGGCTTGGATTTATTCCAGACTGGAGATGGTCTCCAAACTGAAACTGCTCCTGAGGATGAAGGATCAGGCTTTTGTTCTTTGTTGAAACGAAAGGAACGAAAACGATTATTAGCCCTGTTTTTACCTTTAGATTTTTTATCCTGTGGTAAAAAAGTTCCTTTCCCACCAGTAACAGTTGAAATAATGGAATCCAACTGAGAACCAAATAATTTGTTACCCTGGAAAGAAATGGAAAGTAAAGTTGATTTAGAAGCCATATCAGCATTCCAAGTTTTAAGCCATAAAGCTCTTCTAGCTAAAATAGCTAGAGACATAAACCTGACATCAACTCTGATAATATCAAAAATGGCATCACAGATAAAATTATTAGCATGCTGAAGAAGAATAATAATATCATGAGAATCACGATGTGTTACTTGTTGCGCTAAAGTTTCCAACCAAAAAGTTGAAGCTGCAGCAACATCAGCCAAAGATATAGCAGGTCTAAGAAGATTACCTGAACACAGATAAGCTTTTCTTAGAAAGGATTCAATTTTCCTATCTAGAGGATCCTTAAACGAAGTACCATCTGACGTAGGAATAGTAGTACGTTTAGCAAGGGTAGAAATAGCCCCATCAACTTTAGGGATCTTGTCCCAAAATTCTAATCTGTCAGACGGCACAGGATATAATCGCTTAAAACGTTTAGAAGGAGTAAATGAATTACCCAAATTATCCCATTCTTTGGAAATTACTGCAGAAATAGCATTAGGAACAGGAAAAACTTCTGGAATAACCACAGGAGCTTTAAATACCTTATCTAAACGTTTAGAATTAGTATCAAGAGGACCAGAATCCTCTATTTCTAAAGCAATTAGTACTTCTTTAAGTAAAGAACGAATAAATTCCATTTTAAATAAATATGAAGATTTATCAGCATCAACCTCTGAGACAGAATCCTCTGAACCAGAGGAATCATCAGAATCAGAATGATGATGTTCATTTAAAAATTCATCTGTAGGGAGAGAAGTTTTAAAAGATTTTTTACGTTTACTAGAAGGAGAAATAACAGACATAGCCTTCTTTATGGATTCAGAAACAAAATCTCTTATATTATCAGGAACATTCTGCACCTTAGATGTTGAAGGAACTGCAACAGGCAATGGTACTTTACTAAAGGAAATATTATCTGCTTAACAAGTTTGTCATGACAATCAATACAAACAACAGCTGGAGGAATAGCTACCAAAAGTTTACAGCAGATACACTTAGCTTTGGTAGATTCAGCACTTGACAGCGATTTTCCTGTAGTATCTTCTGACTCAGATGCAACGTGAGACATCTTGCAATATGTAAGAGAAAAAACAACATATATATAAAGCAAAATTGATCAAATTCCTTAAATGACAGTTTCAGGAATGGGAAAAAATGCCAAAGAACAAGCTTCTAGCAACCAGAAGCAATAAAAAATGAGACTTAAATAATGTGGAGACAAAAGTGACGCCCATATTTTTTCGCGCCAAATAAGACGCCCACATTATTTGGCGCCTAAATGCTTTCTGGCGCCAAAAATGACGCCACGTCCGGAACGCCGACATTTTTGGCGCAAAATAACGTCAAAAAAATGACACAACTTCCGGCGACACGTATGACGCCGGAAACGGAAATAGAATTTTTGCGCCAAAAAAGTCCGCGCCAAGAATGACGCAATAAAATGAAGCATTTTCAGCCCCCGCGAGCCTAACAGCCCACAGGGAAAAAGTCAAATTTTAAGGTAAGAAAAAATGTTAAATTAAAATGCATTATCCCAAATATGAAACTGACTGTCTGAAAATAAGGAAAGTTGAACATTCTGAGTCAAGGCAAATAAATGTTTGAATACATATATTTAGAACTTTATAAACAAAGTGCCCAACCATAGCTAGGAGTGTCACAGAAAATAAGACTTACTTACCCCAGGACACTCATCTACATATAGCAGATAGCCAAACCAGTACTGAAACGAGAATCAGCAGAGGTAATGGTATATATAAGAGTATATCGTCGATCTGAAAAGGGAGGTAAGAGATGAATCTCTACGACCGATAACAGAGAACCTATGAAATAGACCCCGTAGAAGGAGATCACTGCATTCAAATAGGCAATACTCTCCTCACATCCCTCTGACATTCACTGCACGCTGAGAGGAAAACCGGGCTCCAACTTGCTGCGGAGCGCATATCAATGTAGAATCTAGCACAAACTTACTTCACCACCTCCATCGGAGGCAAAGTTTGTAAAACTGAATTGTGGGTGTGGTGAGGGGTGAATTTATAGGCATTTTGAGGTTTGGGAAACTTTGCCCCTCCTGGTAGGAATGTATATCCCATACGTCACTAGCTCATGGACTCTTGCTAATTACATGAAAGAAACTGAAATTAAAATCCTCCATGTCTCAAAATTAAATCAATGTAAATATTTGCATAGGAAATTAGTACATCTAAGCAAGTACCCCCGCTTACCCCCAGAAATTCTTAATATGCAATGTTTCCAATGCACAAGAGAATTGTGGGT
Source organism: Bombina bombina (assembly GCF_027579735.1). Lineage (NCBI taxonomy): Eukaryota > Metazoa > Chordata > Amphibia > Anura > Bombinatoridae > Bombina > Bombina bombina. The sequence goes on along the minus strand of NC_069507.1, from coordinate 43,748,779 downwards.
AAGATATGCAAATAAGGGATGCAAATTCTCAGTTTTTTTGCTTCAAAATACTGTTTTAACACAGCGATCCTTTTAAACAGGAATATGACAGCAAACCAGAAATCACTCACTATACAAGCCGGTTTCGTACTTTTTAGAACTCATCAGTAGGAGATAGATTTCTGATTGCTGCATTGGAAAAGCTATTTTCATGGTTAAACCAAAATTCATTAAAATTATGGGAGGGGAGATAAAAAACTGAAATTAAAATTCTCCATGTCTCAAAATTAAATCAATGTAAATATTTGCATAGGAAATTAGTACATCTAAGCAAGTATCCCCGCTTACCCCCAGAAATTCTTAATATGCAATGTTTCCAATGCACAAGAGAATTGTGGGTAAGATATGCAAATAAGGGATGCAAATTCTCAGTTTTTTTGCTTCAAAATACTGTTTTAACACAGCGATCCTTTTAAACAGGATTATAGCAGCAAATCAGAAATCACTCACTAGACAAGCCGGTTTCATACTTTTTAGAACTCATCAGTAGGAGATAGATTTCTGATTGCTGCATTGGAAAAGCTATTTTCATGGTTAAACCAAAATTCATTAAAATTATGGGAGGGGAGATAAAAAACTGAAATTAAAATCCTCCATGTCTCAAAATTAAATCAATGTAAATATTTGCATAGGAAATTAGTACATCTAAGCAAGTATCCCCGCTTGCTCCCAGAAATTCTTAATATGCAATGTTTCCAATGCACAAGAGAATTGTGGGTAAGATATGCAAATTTACATACTTAATTTCAGTTTTTTTATCTCCCTCCCCATAATTTTAATGAATTTTGGTTTAACCATGAAAATAGCTTTTCCAATGCAGCAATCAGAAATCTATCTCCTACTGATGAGTTCTAAAAAGAATGAAACAGGTTTGTCTAGTGAGTGATTTCTGGTTTGCTGTATTAAAACAGTATTTTGAAGCAAAATATCTGAGAATTTGCGTACCTAATTTGCATGTTTTACCCACAATTCTCTAGTGCATTGGAAACATTGCATGTTAAGAATTTCTGGGAGTAATCGGGTATACTTGCTTAGATGTATTAATTTCCTATGCAAATATTTACATTGATTTAATTTTGAGACACGGAGGATTTTAATTTCAGTTTTTTTATCTCCCCCCCATAATTTTAATGAATTTTGGTTTAACCATGAAAATAGCTTTTCCAATGCAGCAATCAGAAATCTATCTCCTACTGATGAGTTCTAAAAAGATTGAAACAGGCTTGTATAGTGAGTGATTTCTGGTTTGCTGTCATATTCTTGTTTAACCTTTTAAGGACATATGATGGAATTTTTCTGTCATAAAACAATTGAGCAAACTGAAAGCTGCGTCCTTAAAGGGTTAAAAGGAACGCTGTGTTAAAACAGTATTTTGAAGCAAAAAAACTGAGAATTTGCATACCTAATTTGCATATCTTACCCACAATTCTCTTGTGCACATTGGAAACATTGCATATTAAGAATTTCTGGGGGCAAGTGGGGATACTTGCTTAGATGTACTAATTTCATATGCAAATATTTACATTGATTTAATTTTGAGACATGGAGGATTTTAATTTCAGTTTTTTATCACACGCACGCACGCACGCACGCATGTATCCACGTATATAAGATATCTATATACACTTATGAGCCATTCTTAGTCAAATACCTTGAATCATGCAATATAATTTTTTTTATCATTTTTTATTTGTTTTAATGTGTTTTGAATAGAAATACATTAAATTCCAATGTTCTTTCAAAATATATACCGTATTTCTGTATAAATCTGTTTATACAATATATATCTACTAGTTCTAAAGCCAGTGTACACGGCCAAAATCCCCATCCACTTGGATCCCCTCTCCCTCCCTCCCTCATTCCCCTTTCCTGCCGCTCTCAACACTTTTTTTTTTCTGCAGTGCAGCGGTCCCGCCCGCTCCCGCCCCTCCCGGCCCTCTGGCCTTTTCTAATATAGGAATATCTGTATATATTCATCTAGACATATAGGTATATACCATATATATATATATATATATATATATATATAAATATAAATATATATATATATATATATAGAGAGAGAGAGAGAGAGAGAGAGAGAGAGAGAGAGAAATAGCATAAAGACAGGACCTGGTGATGATCCCTGCGGTCCCACGCCAAAAAAGCCAGCACACGAGATTTAGCAACACACCTTTTAATGCCAACAATGCATAACGACGCACGCACGCGTACGCAGTGACGACATCGCGTCAGAACTGGTTGTCCTGGTAACCCCAAACAATATATAACCTGGGGTTACCAGGACAACCAGTTCTGACGCAATGTCGTCACTGCGTACGCGCGCGTCACTTCGTCAAGCGCGCATGCGCAGTAGCATTGCACACAATGTGGGGTTGCTATGGACACGCACTTAGGCTTGCGGTCCAGGTTTGATACGCTATACGTACAGCTGTACTAATTAATTTTGTACTTGGCGGTCTTTTTGTGCTTCTTCTGATTGGTGGGGGTATTTAAGGGTTTTCTTATGCATGTTGTAATATGCCTGATTTATTCCTATGAACTACCGCATGTGATCAAAGCTCCAGTGGGAGCTGAAACGTTATGCATTGTTGGCATTAAAAGGTGTGTTGCTAAATTTCGTGTGCTGGCTTTTTTGGCGTGGGACCGCAGGGATCATCACCAGGTCCTGTCTTTATGCTATTTCTCTACATTCATCTTTGGGCCGTGCATTTGAGTGGTTTTTACATTGGTGAGTGCTGATCTTGTCTGTAAATATATATATATATATATATATATATATATATATATATATATATATATATATATATATATATGCAAATAGATATACATATATATTGTATAAAAAAAATCAAATATATATCTAAAAATTAAAAAGAACATTTTCTTCTAAGTGAAAATAGATCATGAGTGTAGATGCAAAATTGCACTTTTGCAAGTGCTATATTTGTGCTCCACTCGTAATACCAGCACACACAATTGTGCACTGGTATTTGAAGTGACCCACAATGCGAATGCGACCTCCTGTTTTTAATTTTGTATACATAGCACAACCAGAACGATAGTACAGTACTGTAATTAGAAAGTTATAGTTGTTTTGAATAAATATAGAGTAGCATTTGCATTTTAGAACACAAAAAAACAAACAAAAGGCGCAGACAGAGAAGTTTGTGACTTACTGGTGGGGAAAATTCAAATTTTTAATAATTTAATTTTAAAAAAAGTTAATAAATACGTCTGGATTTTGGAATTCTCGATTTTAGAGTGGGAGTGTTAAATAGAACTCCACTTGTAATCTAGCCTTAATGTAATGTATTTTTATGCAGATATATTTTGTAGATATTTCAGATAGCAAACATCTTCATATTTCATAAATCTACAAAAATCAATGTTTATGCCTTGCACGTTTATACATTTAAAACACTATTCACTGAACACAAATGTGACAGTTTATAACTTGTTTTTTTATTGTGCGGTTAATGCTTTTTTTTTTATAATTCTGATATTAAAATTAAAAAGCAGGTTATTGAATGGATTTCTTTATCTTGATATTCAAAGACAGCGTTTTGATCCTCAAGATCAGCAGAACTCACAAGCGAGTACTGTTCTTTCCAGCCCATGCAGTGCTGCTTTGTGCTACATTAGCAGATTAATGTTGTTTTGATGAAGCATAGAGCGGTGCCAGTAAGAAGCATAAGGAATATAAATGCACTGCTCCTATGTATCAAGAGAACAGGAAATCTGAAAACAAAGCAACTTATTTTGAATTTATATAGTTTATTAAAGAAACCTTGACAATGAAAGAACTTGGGGATTTAAATTTAAGCCACAACATTATCAATAGGTTTCTGAAAAGCTTTTCCTTTGGTTTATCTTCATAAAATAGAAAGAAATAGACCTAAACATACCTGAAGCTCTTCTTCATTTCTGACTAGACAGTTTTATGCCTCCTACAAAGGTAGAAATCATAACCCCAGTTATAAAGCTGTGTATGCAGCTTTTGGGCCATTTCAGTTGATGCACGCTTATGTTTTCTTTCATAATTCAGATAGCACATACAGGTTTAGATTACAAAGGGAGCCGCAAACGGGCTCGCAGTAGCAATTAGCGCTGAAAAAATTAACTAGAAGTCAGACTTCTGGTTAATTTTTTAAATATCCCTCAATTGCCCCCCCCCATGCACTAATCAGATTTTGGGGGCTAAAGTTGGCTGGTGTAGAGTGTTAGAAAAAAACGGCACAGAAAAATGCCTTTACTTTGCGTTCTATGAGCTTGTGGTAGCAATTAGTGCTCAGAAAATAAACCAGAGATCAGACCACTGGTTTATTTTCTAAAAGTCCCCCAATTGGCCCCACATTTTAATATAGTGATCTTTATTAAAAATTACAAATGGTAGCATCTTTTTTTTTTTTTTTTTTTTTTTTTAATTTTATTTATAACCAACACATGGTACAATGATAAGTTACAGATCTAAGACACCACGCATGGTGTGACAAATTAACATAGAATCGATTAGACAGCATGATATAATAACATAATCCATTGGCTACAGTAAAATGAAATGTTCACACTTATATTTAGGTCTGTACAGGACTTGTATGGACTAGAGAACTTTCTAACAGCGGTTTTCATTTGTACCACAATGCTGGGTTTTTTTTTTTATACTAACACAATCTAACTAAACATAAAATAAACTAACAAGACTGAGCTAAACCTCCTTAAACAGAGACACAGTAGAACCACAACAATAAAAGTTTTGCTGAATACCACAGTTATGCCCTCATATTAGGATAAAGAGGTAAAAGGGCATTACATCATAGAATGAAAAGGTTGAGACATATAGTATTGTGAGTAAGCCCACGGGTGCAACTGCTAAATGTAGCGAATATATCAAAGAGGGGGGTAGGGCCCACAGATTTAATGAGTAAGATCAATATATACATAGTATTTCAGTTTAATAAACTAACAAGACTAAACTAAACCTCCTTAACCAAGGAAAATTGACTATTAAATTATAGATTATAAATTACATTGCCCTACAAATATCATCTAACAAACATTGACTGGGAAAAATATGGCTGTTGTATTATTACAAGTATGTAACCACTCGTACTTTATAAGAAAGCAGAGTGGTCAAGATTTTAGCATATTATGAGAGTTATAACACACCGCAATTCTCAGTAAACAGCGCTATGATTATGCAACATTTCAGAATCTTAGCTAACAATATAGCACATAGCACATAACAAAACAATGAAATGAGGCTGCTAAGCTACACAGATAAGTTAAACAGTGTGGCCGCCTTAATATTGCAGGCATTACTTAATAGTTTCTTGGTAAATAAGGGTGAGTTGAGTGTATACACAGGCTGCTTAAAATGATTGCATATATCTGACAGAAGCTCCAAGCAGGAGTTATATATATATATACATATGTTGAGACCTTAGTGTGCAGCAACGTTTTGATTCACCAAGATACATCTAATAAGAATGATGGTAGCAAGTATCGTATTGTTAAGTGCCAGCCAAACAAAACACTATCAAAAGGCTGATTAACACTGCTCAGCAAATCAAGTAACAACACCAGAGCATAATAGAGAGGTTGATATACATAACAATAGTATAGTTCAGCTACTGCTCACAAATGCCTTCAGCCCCTGTGTGTCATAGTAAGAAATTATGCTTGCTAGCGGGTACAGTGAACTCCTATCTTTAAGCATATGAGAAGCGGTGTGTAAGTAAGAATTAAATGAAATAGGACAAAAGCACATACATAATCAGGTGTAGAAAATAATATAAGGCAGCCGCTGTCTATTGGTTTCTTGTATTGACTGGTGTTGAACAAATGCATCTGGGCAATCAAAGGTGCTGAAAGTTACACAGATGTACAAAGGATAGGTGAAAGCCTCTGGTCACATAGGAGTTTGTTGCATAGTCAGCTGGTAGATGGGACTATGACCATAAGCTGATCATCCAATCCCGACACGGAGTGGAGCGTGGCAGACATACCTCAGAAGGGTGCAGCTGATTTGCGAAGGGGAGAGAGGCAACCTCACAGTGAGAATTAAGTGCGGCATAACAACCAAAGGTGGAGCGACAGGAGTTTCAGCCGCATTGTTAGCACGGTAAGCGGTATTGAGACCAGTCTCCATTTCTAAGCTTCTTGGTCTGGGCTCTGTGGCTGGCGCTGCAGTAGTCATAGCGGGTAGCCGTGAGTTGAAATTTGAGTCCCCAGCTGGTGCTATGGTAGAGATCCAACGTTCCATGCGGGAAGGTGATGCCCCGGCTGCTAGAATTGTCAGCGCTGTTCCCTTCCGTGAGGGAGCTGAGGTTAGAGAGCTGATGTCCGCCTGTGGGCACGATACTAAGCCACCCCTCACGCTCTGTAAGGTGGATTCCGAAGCAGACTTCACCTGTCGGCGCGGTTGTACTGTTGCTCTCACCAAAGTGCTTAGGTTAGAGCAGGACAGGAGGAGCCGGTCAAATTTGGGCAATAAAATGGCCTTTATTTCGTCCAGGGCATAGGCATCCGTACACATGTCTTTGATGATGAGCCTCTCCATTATGTAGGATCTATGTACAATGTGGCGGGAGATCACCCGCCACCACACCAAAACGGTTTCTGGCTTCTCGGGGGCCGAGGGATAGTATGCCTCAATCCAGTAAAGTTCTCGGGCACTAACACTGCCAAGAGAGAGAAGGGTGGCGAAGGTTCCAGCCACTTTTAACTTCTAGATACTCGGAGCCTCAGGAGTCTGTGGCCATCTTGGAACGCCGCCCCCCGGAAGTCCACAAATGGTAGCATCTTTATTTTTTTAATAAAGTAACTGCAAAAAGCAGTTCTAAGGGGCTAAAAGTGTCGACTGAGGGGTGTTAGAAAAAAAAAAAAACGGCAGTGAAAAGTACCTTTAGATTGCGGTCTATGGGCACTGTGTGTTCACAGTAAATATATATCTATATGCTTATATACATATATATTAATGTTTTAATATGTGAATATACACATATTAGCATGTAAATATATATGTATATGTTCACATACATATATATTTATATTTGCTGCCCATCGCTGCGCGACTTAACCCCTTCGCTGCGCTAGTTCTCATGTCGTGTCTGATGGCATGAGAATGAGGCTCCCATTGGAGCCTATGGAATTGCGCTCTCGTGAGTGCAATGCTTCCATACAATGCGAACGCGAGGCAGCGTTCTCATTGTACCTCACTTGTAATACCAGTGCACATTTGCGTGCACTGAATCTGATATTACTGAGTTTAGCACACATATTGCTTTCATGGAAGCGATATTTTGCACTGAACTTCTAATCTTTTAAACAACTTTCTCATTTAATAATATTATCAATTTTCCTGCATTTTCTTGGTATCCGTTGTTGAAGGAGCAGCAATGCGATCATGGGGGCTAGCTGAACACTTCACTAAACCAATATTAAGAGACATATATGTGCAGCCACCAATCAGCACCTACCTCATTAGCCAACCTAGGTATGGTTTTCAACAAAGGATACCCATAGAACTAAGCAAATTAGATAATACAATTAAATTGGAAAGTTTTTTAAAATTGTATGTTCTATCTGAATCATGAGGAAAAATGTTAGGTTTTATGTCCCTTTTACATGTGAAATTCTTGTTTCAATAGCAATTTTAAAGATTTTTCAGTGAGAAATCAGCTGCTCCGTATTACTTGTTTAAGCATTAATCACATTTATTTCAAACAATGAAATGTTAAAAACATAGCAGCAATGGATGCACAATCACATGAAGAGCAGGTAGTGTTCATACCGGTTAGATGGTTGGGAGTTCTTTGCAGTCTTGTTAGTGGATTCCATGATTGTCTCATACAGCATCCAAACACCTCCAAGCTCCATCCTCTGTTCATGATGAGTAATTCTGTTTTCATCCAACGTTCATTTCGCTGAATACCCTCTGCTTTTTCAAGGATGTTACCACTTTGCTGTTGTCTGTTTAGTATATTTATATGTTTGGTACATTTAGAATAGGACCAAAATTAGGACTGTATTACATTATTTTTTGCCTGTTTTTCTCTTTTATATTGTGGCAACCTCCCATACATTGACATGGAAAGAACTTCACTAGAGGGCCTCCTTCCTCATCTACATCGTTAATATATATCCTTTGGAAAGTGCACAGTGTATCACCTCTTATTTTTTGTTGTTCTATTTTTAAACACTTATACTTAAATGTATATTTAGTTTTCATTCTTGTGTTATCTAATATGAATTTAACTGCAATCCCTCATAGAAGAATATTATGTGGAGGAATGAATGTACCCATGCTAGTCGACAAACAGAAGTTAGTACGCACGTGACTGTAACTTGTGTCATAAAAAATAGCGTTGGACTTAATTTTAGCACAAAACTGGAAGCGATAAGCATTGTGCTCTAACAATAATTTTTGTGCTCCATCTATAATCTAATCTTAGCTGTTCTATTGAATTAGATAGTGTAATTGTTGCATTGGCATCTCCCTTTAAAGGGACACTTCCTTTTGAACACCCTCGCATATCCCAGTATCCCTCAAGTCTGTCATACGGACGCTAAAATTGACCACTGACAATTTGTTTAACATTTTTTACGTTTTTTTTTTACCTAGCAGCTTTAGATCTTGTTCTTAGTCTGCAAATGCTTGTACTGAATCATAATAAATAAAACAAAATATATGGAGAAATACATTTTACTGAGTGTCCTTCTAAGACCCTTTTAGACAGTGAAGTCTCTGGAGGTTTTGTAAAATGAATGGGTTAATTATATATCCATGGATAAACATTGCAAGCATACAAAGTAATTTTCAGTGGTATCTGCATTAGCGGTTTTGTGTAGCAGCTGTGCTGTTTAATTAATACCAAAGTGCTAAAATCCATCACACTTCCATTTGGATAAAAACTTATAATAGATCCCCAAATCAGTTAATTATTTTTGATAGCTGATTTTGTTTATGACGCGAATACTTTGCTAAATAGCTTTGATCTTTCATTAAAGCTGAAAGTAATTATAACAAATTATAGATTACATTTTAAATGTAATTTTTTTTTCCCGTTTTGCTGAAATATATAAACATACACACACAAAAAAAAACATTAGCAATCTCATCAAAGTTTGTATATTAAGATTTGTTTAAGAACAGTAAAGTCAAAATTAAACTTTCATGTTTTAGATAGAGCATGTATGTTTTAAAAAATAAGATAAATCCATTTCTATCATCAAATTTGTTTCTTTATCTTGCCCCCCCCCCCCATGTATTAATATGCAGGAAGACATGGTTCTCAAGTATGGAAACTGTCTACCCAAACATGCAAGGATTGAGGCTGCAACCACTGCCATTTAATATAGCACAAGCAAATGCTCAAGCAACCCAGTCCTTTACTATCACGTGATTGGTTGTGCAAATTAAGGGGCCCGGGCTGTACAAGCGCGGGTGGTTCAGTCTGGGGTGATTTAAACTCAACTTCAGAGGCAGAGCCCATTTTTGCCAAAATTGCTGCTAACACTAAAGCTCATTGAAGCTAAGTTCCAAGCTGTAAGCTAACACATTGGACACTAGTTTTTAGAAAAATGTTGGAATTTTAAAATTCAACAGTCTTACCCTCTTGAAAATTAATTTTAACCTAAAGGGCACAATATCACTAGGTTTCTGGTAAGCCATAATTCTGTGTCATCTGACTCTTGTTTGGCAAAAGTTAAAGGGACACTGAACCCAAATTTTTTCTTTCGTGATTCAAATAGAGCATGCAATTTTAAGCAACTTTCTAATTTACTCCTATAATCAATGTTTCTTCGTTCTCTTGCTATCTTTATTTGAAAAAGAAGGCATCTAAGCCTTTTTCTTGTATCAGAACTCTGGACAGCAGTTTTTGATGGGTGGATGAATTTATCCACCAATCAGCAAGGACAGCCTAAGTTGTTCACCAAAAATGGGACGGCATCTAAACTTACATTATTGCATTTCAAATAAAGATACCAAGAGAATAAAGAAAATTTGATAATAGGAATAAATTAGAAAGTTGCCTAAAATGTCATGGTCTATCTGATTCACAAAAGAAAACATTTGGGTTCAGTGTCCCTTTAAATCTCCCTGGATAGTCCAGAATTTGAGTATCACAACTTTTTTCAGCAATCATAGTGGATTATCCATGGATTCATCAAACTTAAAATATCAGTTCTGCGTAGCACAATATGTCACTCCTTTATCCTGCATTTCATTTAATAAGCATGGATAAATATAATGTTCCCATGGCTATGTATATATGCCATGGTTTGATTTGTTTCTATTTAAGTGCAAAAAACCCCAAAACAATAATAATAATAATATGCGGAGCTGTGCGCTTCTTACACATTTGCACATCATTACAGGATTCCACCTTGGTAGCACATAGATTTCAGATTCCATAAAAATCAATGTCATTAGCCTTTCAGGTTCCACAGGGAGGGCAACAATTGGATATTTTATTTTTTACAATTTGTGCTCTGTGGCACTGGTGGTTTGGACTCTTCTGAAGGAGAAGTCCCTGCTGATTGTTCTACCAGGGAGATAGAAATGATTGCAATTTTGCCTGCTGCATAATACTGGATAGTGGCAGTATGATTGTGCAGTTAAGGTATGGAATGGTATCTGATGCTAACGTAGATAAGTTGCCTTGCCTGTTTCACCAGAGGTTTCCATTTTATGTAGCACTGAATTTTACTTTGGCTCAGGGCTTCTAAACTTATAATTAAGTAAGGTGTTATTAATTCCTCTTAGGAAATATCTTGACTTAATGTGAAGTCTGACAGCTCGCTGAAGCTCTGTTAACAAATGGAATAAATGGAAAAAAATGGGGAGAAATCATTTGTCACTAAAAAATATTTAGCTTTTTTCTACATTATATTTGCTCATGTGGTCATTCAAAATCTTTTCACAAAACTTGAGCTTATACGTGTATTGGCTAACAAAGGAATCAGTCACCTAACAAGGAACTTGCTGGATTTGTACTAAAGAACTGCAAACACAAAAGAAGAGAGAGCGCAGCCACGACTCATGGTAAAAGTTTTTAATATATCCTTACTTCGCAAACAAACATATTGCACTTACAAACGTTTCAATAAAAACAGGCGTCTCTTGGTTCACTTTAATCGTCAGTTACTGTGGTATGGTTAATCCGTCCTTTTCAGCTGTGTGCGTTCACTCCTTGAAGTCCCCCAAGTTACGCTCCTTCCAATTGCTTTTTTCTTTGTAGCGGTGCTTTTTTCTGACTATCCTTTTTGTGCCGTCTACACGTTTCTTCCGTCTTCTGCGGACTTTCTCAAGACTCTTTGGCAGTATGTAAGATGTTCGCGGGGATCCACGATTTAAAAGTCCGTTACTCCTCCCTTCTCCAATGACGTGGCCCAATTGGCTCTTTAGAAATTCCTACGCCCAAATTTGTCTGAAATACAATCTTCTCATTTAAATGTATTATTTGTTCTTTGCTCAGCCTTATCCTCCCTATACAGTTCGTTTTATATATATATAAAACATATACAAAACAACATAATAATAAAATATAACTCTAACGAAAAGAAGGGGGATTCGGGGGAGGGATAAATGATAAAACTCACAACCATACATTAAATTGTAACTCTATGCAAAATATATGCAAATGAGTCTATTTTCCTAGTACACACTTTGGTGATGAACCTGCTACCAATAGATGGAGCTGTGTTACACATGTCAAGGAACTTTCAACCAACAGATGGCGCTATGGCGTGTTACACAATGTCCATTTATGACTGGGAAACGGTTACATTTTTTTTTTTTTTAAACTGGTCCTTAAACAGCTCTTGTTTATTTTATAGAGTTTAAAACTCTATAATTTTAGTCAACATATTTGCTTTATGTTTAAGAGTTAACATCTTGATGCTCTAAATATAAACATTACAATGTTAAGTGCTTGTTTGCTATTTAGAAACAGCTACACATCATCATTGACTATATGGGTTATTAAGTTTTTTGTTTGATTTTTTGCTTTGCCCGCTTCTTGCGTATTACCAACAACAATTGAACATAATTATTTTGCTGTACAACATGTATGTTGCATTAATTTTGGGTGACTGACAGTTATGTGAATATGAATAATTGAGGTGTACAAATCATATGGACTTGCAGGGTTTGACAGCCTTGAACCACCCAACCCCCTTAACCTTTTAGTCACACAAGTGATTGTACCTTTTTGAGGGAATTAAATGGTACAGACATGGACCCTTTGACCGTTGGAAACATATTTGTACCTTATTTACCACTAAATGGTACATATTAGTTCCTTTAGGTGTAATTATAATCCATTGAGGGTACAACCACAACAATTGTACCCTAAGTGTTCACAAACGGACCCCAACTGTACCCTTTTTTCTGACAGTGTAGCTATACAAATAAAAAAATGGTTTTCTCATTTGTCTAAATCTAAATGTATCTAGTATAAATAGATATAACTTAAAGGGATAGTATAGTCAAAATTAAACTTTCATGATTCGGATAGAGCATGCAATTTAAGCAACTTTCTAATTTACTCCTATTATAAATTTTTCTTCGTTCTCTTGGTAGCTTTATTTTAAAAAGCTGGAATGTAAGCTTAACTGGGTATCGCTTGCTGATTGGTGTCTAAATGTAGCTATCCAATCAGCAAGTGCTACCCATGTTCTAAACTAAAAATGGGCTGTTTCCTAAGGTTACTTTTCAGCTTTTTTAAATAAAGATACCAAGAGAATGAAGAAAAATTGATAATAGGAGTAAATTAGAAAGTTACTTAAAAATGCATGCTCTATCTGAATTATGAAAGTTTATTTTTGACTAGACTATCCCTTTAAGTGGCATTCAAGTCTTGATTTAAAGGGACATTAAACTGCTGGATACAGTAGCATAGTTCCAACTCTCCATGATATTGTTATTTCTCCTGTGTCTGCAACTCTTTTTAACCCCTTAGTGACCAGAGCACTTTTCCATTTTCTGTCCGTTTGGGACCAAGGCTATTTTTACATTTCTGCGGTGTTTGTGTTTAGCTGAAATTTTCCTCTTACTCATTTACTGTACCCACACATATTATATACCGTTTTTCTCGCCATTAAATGGACTTTCTAAAAATACCATTATTTTCATCATATCTTATCATTTACTATAAAAAAAATTATAAAATATGAGGAAAAATGGAAAAAAACACACTTTTTCTAACTTTGAACCCCAAAATCTGTTACATATCTACAACCACCAAAAAACATCCATGCTAAATTGTTTCTAAATTTTGTCCTGAGTTTAGAAATACCCAAAGTTTACATCTTCTTTGCTTTTTTTGTAACTTATAGGGCCATAAATACAAGTAGCACTTTGCTATTTTCAAACCATTTTTTTCCAAAATTAGCGCTAGTTACATTGGGACACTGATATCTTTCAGGAATCCCTGAATATCCCTTGACATGTATATATTTTTTTTTAGAAGACATCCCAAATTATTGATCTAAGCCCATTTTGGTATATTTCATGCCACCATTTCACCGCCAAATGCGATCAAATCCAAAAAATTGTTCACTTTTTCACAAATTTTTTCACAAACTTTCAGTTTCTCACTGAAATTATTTACAAACTGCTTGTGCAATTATGGCATAAATGGTTGTAAATTCTTCTCTGGGATCCCCTTTGTTCAGAAATAGCAGACATATATGGCTTTGGCATTGCTTTTTGGTAATTAGAAGGCCGCTAAATGCCACTGCGCACCACACGTGTATTATGCCCAGCAGTGAAGGGGTTAATTAGGGAGCATGTAAGGAGCTTTTTGGGGTAATTTTAGCTTTAGTGTAGTGTAGTAGACAACCCCAAGTATTGATCTAGGCCCATTTTGGTATATTTCATGCCACCATTTCACCGCCAAATGCGATCAAATTAAAAAAAAACGTAAAATTTTTCACAATTTTAGGTTTCTCACTGAAATAATTTACAAACAGCTTGTGCAATTATGGCACAAATGGTTGTAAATGCTTCTCTGGGATCCCCTTTGTTCAGAAATAGCAGACATATATGACTTTGGAGTTGCTTTTTGGTAATTAGAATGCTGCTAAATGGCGCTGCGCATCACACGTGTATTATGGCTAGCAGTGAAGGGGTTAATTAGGTAGCTTGTAGGGAGCTTGCAGGGTTAATTTTAGCTTTAGTGTAAAGATCAGCCTCCCACCTGAAACATCAGACCCCCTGATCCCTCCCAAACATCTCTCTTCCCTCCCCTACCCCACAAATGTCCCCGCCATCTTAAGTACTGGCAGAAACTCTGCCAGTACTAAAATAAAAGGTATATTTGGGCTTTTTTGTGCATTTTTTGTTAGCATATTTACATATGCTTCTGTGTAGGGATCCCCCTTAGCCCCCAACCTCACTGATCCCCCACTAAACAGCTCTCTAACCCTCCCCCTCTGACTTAATGTGCGCCATCTTGGGTACTGGCAGCTGTCTGCCAGTACCCAGTTTAGTGAAAAAAATGCTTTTTTTAAATAAAAAATGTCCCTTTTCTGTAGTGTAGCTTTCCCCCCCCCCCCCCCCAAGACCAACCCCCCACCCCTTCCAGATCCCTTAGATGGTTAAAAAAAAAAAGTTTATTTCATTTTTTTTTTACTTTTCTTTAACTTTTTTTCTGTAGTGTAGCGGTTCCCACCCGCTCCCGCCCCGTGCACGCGCCCGCCCGCCACCCCCCGTGCACGCGTGCGCGCCCGTGCGCGCCCCCGTCGGCTCCGCTTCCGATCCCGCCCCCCTCCACCTTACACATCTCACCGATGGCCGCCCACCCGCCTCCCAAGTCGGCTCCCACCCACCAACGATACCGGCCATCGATGTCCGGTGCAGAGAGGGCCACAGAGTGGCTCTCTCTGCATCGGATGGCCAGACAGTGTTATTGCAGGATGCCTCGATATCGAGGCATCGCTGCAATAACCGGAAAGCAGCTAGAAGCGAGCAGGATCGCTTCCAGCTGCTTTCCACACCGAGGACGTGCAGGGTACGTCCTTGGTCGTTAACTGACATCCTTTAGAGGACGTACCCTGCACGTCCTCGGGCGTTAAGGGGTTAAAGCTTTTATTTAACCCTTTACAAGTATCAGTAATTGAAGCTCTGCATCTTCACACTGGGAGCCGCCATCTTGAATTCTTTGACAGAAGTGGTGCACATTTATAGATCAGTGACAAACCTTATTATGCACTTCAGTTTAGCAGCCAATTAAAGAGGAGCTGTACTTGTTGTAAGATAAACTGGACTGCTTCTGTCACAGGATGCAACAATACTCATGTTATAAAATGGCGGAACCTAAGATACAAGGCTTAACCAACTGGCTTCTGTAATAAGTTAAATTGATTCAAAACCCAAAAAATGTTATTTTGTGATTCAGACAGAGCATATAATTTAAACAAAAAATCCAATTTACTTCTATTATCCAATTTGCTTTGTTCCATGGTATTCTTTGTTGAAGAGGTAAGTCTCTGGAGTACTATGTTGCAGGAAATAGTGCTTACTTCTAGTGCTCTTGCCAATGGATAACATTCTTGCAAAACTGCTGCCATATAGTGCTTCAGACATGCATGTTCCTGAGCTTATGTCCCTGCTTTTCAACAAAAGATACCAAGAGAATTAAGAAAATTGGATAATAGAAGTACATTTGAAAGTTGTTTAAAATCTCATGTTCTATCTGATTCATAAAAGGAAAAAAATGGGTTTCATGTCCCTCTAAAATAAGGGAACAACTTTCAACAGAGCTGCAGTTACAGGAGGAAAAACAAACTTACACTTAGATTACCAGTTTTGCGCTAAACAGGGTGCAAAATTAACGCAACAAAAGTTGCGTTATTTCACCGCCCCATATCGCTGCCATTACAAGTTTCTGAAAAGCCTCCTTGTGGCTGATTTGAACAGCTAATATGATTTCAGTAGCTCTCATTCTATTGGCTCTTTTGAACAGCCAATAGGATTTTAGAAGCTCTCATCCTATTGGCTGATTTGAATTTGAAGAATCAAATCAGCCAATAGGAATGCAAGGGACACCATTTTGAAATGGCTACCTTGCATTCAACTTCAGTGTACGGTGGTGACCGTATGAAGAGGACGCTCCGCGCAGGATAGGATCAGCTTCCAGGATAGCTCTGCTCCGTGCCGCCGGGATGAAGATAGAAGACGCCCCCAGGATGGATGAAGACCTCGTTGCCTGGATGAAGACCTCGCTGCCTGGATGGAGATGGATGTCAGGACTTCAGAAACCGTGAGTAGATCTTCTGGGGTTAGCGTTAGGTTATTTTTTTATTTTTTTGGGTAGGGTTTTTTTTTAGATTAGGGCTTTGGGCTTTTAAAAAGAGCTAAATGCCCTTTTAAGGGCAATGCAAAAGAGCTAAATGCCCTTTTAAGGGCAATGCCCCTTTAGGGGCAATGGGTAGCTTAGGTTTTTTTTAGAGTTAGGTTTTTTACTTTGGGGGGTTGGTTGGGTGGTGGGTTTTACTGTTGGGGGGACTTTGTATTTTTTTACAGGTAAAAGAGCTGATTTCTTTAGGGCAATGCCATACAAAAGATCCTTTTAAGGGCTATTGGTAGTTTATTGTAGGCTAGGGGGTGTTTTTATTTTGGGGGGGCTTTTTTATTTTTATAGGGCTATTAGATTAGGTGTAATTGTTTTTATTTTTGATAATTTCATTATTTTTTTTTTGTAAGCTTAGTGTTTATTATTTTTCGTGATTTTAGTGTTTATTCTTTTTGGTAAACTTACAGCCAGAATACGAGTTTTTCGTTATGAGCTGTGCGGTGCTAATGAGCAGTTTTTTCTCACTGCTCACTTACCTGCAGCGCTAGTATTACAGGTTTTTACAAACCCGACGTTAAAAGGCAAGAAGTGAGCGTAGAGCAAAATTGAGCTCCATACCGCACTCCAATACCAGCGCTGCTTAAGTCAGCGGTGAGCTGGTCGTACGTGCTTGTGCACGATTTCCCCATAGACATCAATGGGGAGAGCCGGCTGAGAAAAAGTCTAACACCTGCAAAAAAGCAGCGTAAAGCTCAGTAACGCAGCCCGATTGATTCCTATGGGGAAACATATTTTATGTTTCACCTAACACCCTAACATGAACCCCAAGTCTAAACACCCCTAATCTTACACTTAATAAACCCTAATATGCCGCCCCCGACATCGCCACCACCTACATTATACTTATTAACCCCTAATCTGCTGCCCTCAACATTGCCGACACCTGCATTATATTTATTAACCCCTAATCTCCCGCCCCAATGTCCCCACAACCTACCTACATTTATTAACCCCTAATCTGTCACTCCCAACGTCGCTGCCACTATATTAAATGTATTAACCCCTTAATCTAAGTCTAACCCTAACCCTAACACCCCCTAACTTAAATATAATTTAAATAAATCTAAATAAAATTACTATCATTAACTAAATTATTCCTATTTAAAACTAAATACTTACCTATAAAATAAACCCTAAGCTAGCTACAATAAAACTAATAGTTACATTGTAGCTATCTTAGGGTTTATTTTTATTTTACAGGCAAGTTTGTATTTATTTTAACTAGGTAGGATAGTTACTAAATAGTTATTAACTATTTAATAACTACCTAGCTAAAATAAATACAAATTGACCTGTAAAATAAAACCTAACATACGTTACAATAACACCTAACACTACACTACAATTAAATAAATTACTTACATTAAATACAATTAAATAAATTAAATTAAATTAGCTAAATCCCAAAAAAAGAACACTAAATTACAGTAAATAAAAAAACAAATTACAGATCTTTAAACTAATTACACCTAATCTGAGAGCCCTATCAAAATACCCCCCCCCCCCAAATAAAAAAAACCCCTAGCCTAAACTAAACTACCAATAGCCCTTAAAAGGGCCTTTTGCGGGGCATTGCCCCAAAGAAATAATTTATTTTACCTGTAAAATAATACAAACAACCCCCCAACAGTAAAACCCCCCACCCACACAACCAACCCCCCCAAATAAAACCCTAACTAAAAAAACCTAAGCTTCCCATTGCCCTGAAAAGGGCATTTGGATGGGCATTGCCCTTAAAAGGGCATTTAGCTCTATTGCTGCCCAAAGCCCTAACCTAAAAAATAAACCCACCCAATACATCCTTACACTAACCCCCGAAGAATCACTTACAGGGAGAAGTCTTCATCCAAGCGGCAAGATGTCCTCAACGAAGCCGGCAGGAGTGGTCCTCCAGACGGGCAGAAGTGGTCCTCCAGATGGGCAGAAGTCTTCATCCACACAGCATCTTCTATCTTCATCCTTCCGACGTGGAGTGGCTCCATCTTCCAAGACATCCGGGGCGGAGCATCCTCTTCAAACGACGTCTTCTTCGGAATGAATATCACTTTAAGTGATGTCATCCAAGTTGGCGTCCCTTAGATTCCGATTGGCTGATAGAATTAATAGCCAATAGGATTGAGCTGGCATTCTGTTGGCTGTTCCAATCAGCCAATAGAATGTGAGCTCAATCATATTGACTGATTGGATCAGTCAATAGGATTGAAATTCAATCCTATTGGCTGATTGCATCAGCCAATAGGATTTTTTCTATCTTAATTCCGATTGTCTGATAGAACTCTATCAGCCTATCGGAATCTAAGAGACGCCATCTTTAAAGTGATATTCATTCCGAAGAAGACATCGTTTGAAGAGGATGCTCCGCACCGGATGTCTTGAAGATGGAGCTGCTCCGCGTCGGAAGGATGAAGATAGAAGATGCCGCCTGGAAGAAGACTTCTGCCCGTCTGGAGGACCACTTCTACCTGTCTGGAGGACCACTTCTGCCCGTCTGGAAGACCACTTCTGCCGGCTTTGTTGAGGACATCTTGCCGCTTGGATGAAGACTTCTCCCGGTAAGTGAATCTTCGGGGGTTAGTGTTAGAATTTTTTAAGGGTGTATTGGGTGGGTTTATTTTTTAAGTTAGGGCTTTGGGGAGCAATAGAGCTAAATGCCCTTTTAAGGGCAATGCCCATCCAAATGCCCTTTTCAGGGCAATGTGGAGCTTAGTTTTTTTTAGTTAGGGTTTTATTTGGGGGGTTGGTTGTGTGGGTGGGGGGGGTTTACCGTTGGGGGGGGTTGTTTGTATTTTTTTTACAGGTAAAAGAGCTGATTTCTTTGGGGCAATGCCCTGCAAAAGGCCCTTTTAATGGCTATTGGTAGTTTAGTTTAGGCTAGGGGTTTTTTTTATTTTCGAGGTTTTTTTTTTATTTTGATAGGGCTCTTAGATTAGGTGTAATTATTTTAAATATCTGTAATTTGTTTTTTATTTTCTGTAATTTAGTGGGGTTTTTTTGTGATTTAGCTAATTTAATTTATATAATTGTATTTAATGTAGGTAATTTATTTAATTGTAGTGTAGTGTTAGGTGTTATTGTAACATAGGTTAGGTTTTATTTTACAGTTCAATTTGTATCTATTTTAGCTAGGTAGTTATTAAATAGTTAATAACTATTTAGTAACTATTCTACCTAGTTAAAATAAATACAAACTTGTTTGTAAAATAAAAATAAACCCTAAGCTAGCTACAATGTAAATATTAGTTATATTGTAGCTAGCTTAGGGTTTATTTTATAGGTAAGTATTTAGTTTTAAATAGGAATAATTTAGTTAATGATAGTAATTTTATTTAGATTTATTTAAATTATATTTAAGTTAGGGGGTGTTAGGGTTAGGGTTATATTAAGTTTAAAGGATTAATAAATTTAGAATAGTGGCAGCGACATTGGGTACGGCAGATTAGGGGTTAATAAATGTAGGTAGGTGGCGGCAATGTTGGGAGCAGCAGATTAGGGATTCATAAATGTAATTTAGGTTGCGGCGATATCCGGAGCGGAAGATTAGGGGTTAATAAGTATAATGTAGGTGGCAGCGATGTTAGGGGCGGCAGATTAGGGTTAATAATATTTAACTAGTGGATTAGGGGTTAATATGTTTATTATAGTGGCAGCAATGTCCGTAGCGGCAGATTAGGGGTTAAAAATTGTATTATAGTGTTTGTGATGCGGGAGGGCCTCGGTTTAGAGGTTAATAGGTCATTTATGGGTGTAAGTGTACTTTTTAGCACTTTAGGTATGAGTTTTATGCTACAGCGTTGTAGTGTAAAACTCATAACTACTGACTTTAGAATGCGTTAAGGATCTTGTTGGTAGAGGCTGTACCGCTCACTTTTTGGCCTCCCAGGACAGACTCGTAATACCGGCGCTATGGAAGTCCCATAGAAAAAAGGGTTTACGAAGTTTACATAAGTCGGTTTGCGGTAAGGCCAACAAAGTGTGCGGTGCCCCTAAACCTGCAAGACTCGTAATAGCAGCGGGCATAAAAAAGCAGCGTTAGGACCTGTTAACACTGCTTTTCTACCTTAACGCACAACTCGAAATCTAGCCGTTAGATTTTTTAAATTTTTTTCGTAGGATTTTTTTTTTTTTGTAATTTCGATTTTTTTATTTATTTCGTAGTGTTAGGTTTTTTTATTAAATTGTAATTTTGATATTTTAATTGGTAATATTTTTTATTATATTAGTTATGTTAGGTTAATTTATAGTTTAATGTTAGGTTTCTTTTATTTCACAGGTAAGTTTTTATTTATTGAAATAAAGTTATATTGTAATTTTAATTTAAAGTTAGGGGGGTTTAAGGGTTTAATAGTTTAATCTAGTGTTTTGCAATGTGGGGGCCGGTGGTTTAGGGGTTATTAGGTTTATTTAGTGTCGGAGATGTGGGAGGCCAGAGGTTTATGGGTTTATAAATTTATTATAGTGGCGGTGATGTCGGGGAGCGGTGGAATAAGGGTTAATAATTTTTATTAGTGTCGGCGATGTCGGGAGCGGCAGATTAGAGGTTAATACATTTATTGAATAGCTGCGATGTGGGTGGGCGGCAGATTAGGGGTTAATACGTTTAAAATAATGTCTGTGATGTGGGAGAGTGGCGGTTTAGGGCTTAATAGGTAGTTTATGGGTGTTAGTGTACTTTGTAACACTTTAGTTATGAGTTTTGTGAAACACTTTTGTTACACAAAATCCATAACTACTGTTTTCAGATGGCGGTATGGATCGTGTCGGTATAAGCATTTTTTTGAGTGCGGGATTGACATTGCATTACAGGCTAAAATGCTTGCGGTATAGCTATACTGGCACGACTCCCAATAGTGTATTCCTGCTTTTACGCTGAAATTGCCATTTTTTCAGCGTTAAAAGCCGCAACGCAAAACTCGTAATCTAGGTGTTGGTGAGTAGAAAATTTGCTACTGTAGAAAAGATGTTAAGGATTCCTTTGCCTTTTTTTTAGATTTTTTCCCTCACTATATATATTTTAACACTAAAATTATTTTATTTAAAACACACGTTTTCCCCTTTCCCTCACAATAAACTGATCATACCAATAAGGTCTTTTTGGATAAATTCACTTTTTAATATTACATAATATGTGAGTATATTCACTTTTTTATTATTAATAAACTGAAATGAATTCCCTTGGGATTAGATTACTTATTGATGTCTAACTTTACATATAATATATATCACTTTTTTGACACATTGTTATGAATTTATTTTTTTTTGTGTAGGAGTGAATGCAAATATTTTATTATTTGTCAATATAAATTCACTCTGATTAAATCCCTTATTGATTTTTTTTATTTTATATAAATTGTACATCACTTTTTTGACGTATTACTATGAATTATT
The DNA here is from genome assembly GCF_027579735.1 of Bombina bombina. Classification (NCBI taxonomy): domain Eukaryota; kingdom Metazoa; phylum Chordata; class Amphibia; order Anura; family Bombinatoridae; genus Bombina; species Bombina bombina. The sequence goes on along the minus strand of NC_069507.1, from coordinate 43,726,991 downwards.
GTGACATTATTTTTCCTTTTTACTGTTTCCCCTGGTTATTTTTTTACTTTTCTGATATCAATTGTATCTAAATTTGTATATAATTATAATAATTAATAATATAATTTATATTACAAGTGGTGAGTTATGTGTTGAGCCCAAGCGCCTCACATAATATTATTGAACAATTTAGCAATCTTGAAGACCTGAATTAAAGTGTTGGAGCTAGAATATATTCATAACAAAACACATGTACAGTATAATATAATAAAATAAAGTTTTTCAGATATCTATCTATCTATCTATCTATCTAAGCTATCTAATCTATCTATCACTCTGATCAAATCCCTTATTGATTTTTTTTATATATATAAATTGTACATCACTTTTTTTACGTATTACTATAAATTATTGTGACATTATTTTTCCTTTTTACTGTTTCCCCTGTTTTATTTTAACTTGTTTTAAAGTTTTTTCAGATATCTATCTATCTATCTATCTATCTATCTATCTATCTGTCTGTCTGTCTGTCTGTCTATCTATCTGTCTGTCTGTCTGTCTATCTATCTATCTATCTATCTATCTATCATCTATCTATATATCTATCATCTATTTTTCACTATCTATTTATCAATCTATCTATTTATCTATCTATAATCTATCTATCATCTATCTATCTCTCTATATATCTATATATATATTTATCATCTATTTTTCTCTATCATCTATCTATCTATCTATCTATCTATCTTTCTATCTATATCTATCTGTCTATCATCTATTTATCCCTATCTATTTATCTATCATCTATTTATCTCTATCTATCTATCTATCTATCATCTATCTATTTACCCATTAATGACCAGATTACGAGTGGAGCACTATTTATTGCTCCTGCTCTCGCAACATTTTAACACATGTCGAGTTGTAATACAACTCGTATTACAAGTTGAAAGTAAAAAGTTTTTGCTTGCGCAGTAACCAGCCAAAGTTAGAATAACGTGACCGTGTTAACATATTCCCCCATAGAAGTCAATGGAACAAAAAAAGTGGAAAAACATCCTACTTTCATGCAAACCCGATAGCATATTCTCAAGTGCGCTAACCCGACATAAAAATATTAATATTTCCCATTCCCATGTTCTTAACATAGCACAAAATGTTGTATTTATTCATAAATATATACTTCTACATTTATTTGATGATATTTTGGTATAAATATTAATTATAACATTAATTAATATGAATTACAAGGGAATTATAATATAATTCTTAGAGGTTTAAATGTTTAATGTTTATTTTGTACTTCACACTTTTTTACAATTAACAGGTGTTTGTTGCTTTAAAGGAACAAAGAGGGTGTGTTTTTGGCGTAAGCCATCCTGATACACAGCACCTACTTTTATGTCCCTCAATATGGATTACTAGCTTTTAAAGGAATAATAAAGTTGTTCTTTTATGGACAGATCTTTGAATTGCCAGTGATCTGTCTATTCTCTCAACTGGGTAGCTGGCTGGCCTCCTATTGGTAACTGCTCCCCCATGTGGCCTTGTCGTCATCGCAAGTCATAACAGGTCTGACGTAGACCGTGGGGAGTTGACCATGAAGCGGAAATAGTAAACTTCCTGGAGCAAGCAAATTAGTTGGTAAGAATCCACTGCCAAGATACCACGTAACCCACCAGACAAGTCGTGTCGAGAGAGGGTGAGCGTTACTCCTTTTCATTTGCATTTAGAATGTATATCTGTATATCTGTATATCTGTATAGCGTTTTAGAAATCTCCAGATTTAGTTCATACATACTAGGTCATTACTATATACAAGGTCATTATTGTTGCGTCGTGCCGCTCTAGCTGTTGCTAGGGATGCAGCGCCTGCTGTTCTGCTCGTTGCCTAAGGGGGAGTCGGCTCCTGTCTGCGTGAGGAGGTGACATCATCGCTGCACCCTTCCTCTATTCTGAAGCCGGTCAGGATCTCCTGTGGCACGAATCCTACTCCTATGTAAGTAACTCACTTGCTACCTATCACTGCCCAAGTATAGGTGTTACTTAGTGTTCTCCTGGGTGTTATTATTGCTCTATGCTAGACTGTTATATTATTGCTGACCTCTGCTTGTCTGACCACTCTGCCTGTTTAACCCCTAAACTGCTGGATTGATATACTGCTGCTGAACTCTGCTTGTCTGACCACTCTGCCTGTTTAACCCCTAAATTGCTGGATTGATATACTGCTGCTGAACTCTGCTTGTCTAACCATTATGCCTGTTAACCCTTAAACTGCTGGATTTATATACTGCTGCTGAACCTTGCTTGTCTGACCACTCTGTCTGTTAACCCTTAATCTGCTGGATTGATATACTATTGCTGAACCCTGCCTGTCTGACTTCTCTGCTTGATTAACCCCTATTTTTCTGGATTGCCTCTCTGTTGCCAAACCCTGCCTGCCTGACCATCCTAGTGGTTCACCTCTGGACTGCTTTACAGTTGTCAAACCCTGCCTGCCTGACCATCCTAGTGGTTTACCTCTGAACTCCTTTACTGTTGCCAAACCCTGCCTGCCGGACCATTCTAGTGGTTTACCTTTGAACTGCCTTTCTCTGATTCCCTGCCTGTTGCAGTTGAAGACTATCCTACCTGTGGTGAGTGCCGCTTACCTCATCTTGCAAACTTTCTCTGCTCTGGAATATTCCCTATCATTCTGGCACAACGCCGGGATAAGAAGACTACTGGCCGAGTTCGGTCTGATAGTGGAATATCCCACGATCATTACATTATACTTGGGCCATGGAGCCAAATGAGGTAGCAATAGAGGTTTTTATTAAAGGACAGATGTTGTTAACCCATACCACACATTTGCAGAGTGTGGATTCCAAACTAGAGGCAATAACCGCTCAACTCTCTGCACTAGTTGTAGCAAGGAATACCACTCCTGTTGTTGTACCTCCAGTCTCTGCTCCTAGTACTGAGGTTTCTTCCCCTGCTTCTGGAAGCATTCCCCGGATACCATTGCCTGACAAATATGAAGGTACTATTGATTGTAGGGGTTTTCTGAACTAGTGCAGGTTGCACTCTCGTAATGATCCTCACACCTTTCAGTCTCAATAATCAAGGGTCACCTTTATCATTTCCTTACTGAAAGACAAGGCTCTAGCCTGGGTCACTCCCCTTTTGGAACAGAATGCTCCACTCCTGCATGATGCTGATCTCTTCATTTCTGCATTTTCTTCTGTGTTTGGAACTTCTGGCTGTACTTCTGCTGCAGAATTTTCTCTCCTGGATCTCTGCCAGGGCAATAGAACTGTGGCACAATTCGCCATCGAGTTTTGCACCTTGGCACTTGAAACAACTTGGGATGGCAGTGCTCTCAAGGCAGCCTTTAGGAGGGGTCTGCATGAACGCATTAAAGATGAACTCACTTATCATGATATTCCTTCTTCTTTGGATGACTTTATAACACTTTTTATCAGTTTGGACTCTCGCTTCCAGGAGAGACAAGCCGAGAGAGACAGAACTCGGAGGGTCTTTCCCTCCCGTCCTTCTATTCATCCGGTTTCTGCAGTATCCTCTACCCCTTCAACAGCTCCAGTTACACCAGTGGAGGAACCCATGGATCTCTCCTCCTTCTCTGTCTGAAAGACTGAGAAAAAGGAGATTGAGACTATGCTATTATTGTTGATCTAACACCCACCGATTAAAGAATTGTGACATTCGGCCGGGAAAAGCCAATGCTTAGGGGATAATTGATTCAGGGCAGCTGGAAACTTTCTGGATCACTGTTTTATGATTCAAGCTGGCTTGCCTCTTCTTCAGAAAAGACATTGTCTCAAAATAACTACTCTGGATGGCACCCCTCTTGGTTCAGGGTTGATCCATTTTGAGTCAGCACCCCTGACCCTGACTGTGGGAGTCCTTCATGCCAAACAGCTGCAGTTTGAGGTCAATCACTCCCCAGCACAGCCTGTCATCCTTGGTCTTCCTTGCTTCATATACATAATCCACAGATCGACTGGGCTGAAAGACAACTTGCCTCCTGGGGTACCTCCTGTTTCTATTCCTGCCTTACTACAGTCACTCCTCTGCTCCACATCCCCATAGCCAGTATACATACTCCTCCAAACCTTCCCTCAGTATATGCGGACTTTGCAGATGTGTTTGAGAAAAAAGCAGCCGACGTGCTGCCACCCCACCGTCCTTATGACTGCAAAATCGACCTCTTTCCCGGAGCCCCACTTCCTAAAGGGAGGACTTATCCACTCTCCAGAGCTGAAACCAAATCCATGGAGGAGTACATCCAAGAGAATCTAGCTAAAGGTTTCATTCGCCCTTCCTCCTCTCCTGCTGGTGCATTCTTTTTTTTTGTCAGTAAGAAGGATGGTGGGCTCAGACCCTGCATCGACTACAGGGCCTTGAACAACATAACTACCAAGAATCACTATCACATTCCTTTGATCATCAAACTGTATGACTCACTCCAGAATGCTCACTTCTTCACCAAGCTGGGCTTACGTGGGGCATGCAATCTGATTCGTATTTTCCCAGGCCACGAATGGAAGACCGCCTTTAAACACAAGATCAGGGCATTACGAATACCTCGTAATGCCCTTTGGGCTGTGTAACCCACCTGCAGTCTTCCAGGCATTTGTCAACGATGTCTTCCGTGACCTCCTCAATCGCATTATCTACCTGGATGACATCCTTATTTTCTCTTCCACTCTGGAGGAGCATCATAAGCACATGAGACAGGTACTTCAATGTCTCAGAGACATTTCTTTGGTAGCCAAACTAGAAAAATTTGAGTTTGACCAAGTTTAGATCCAGTGCCTTGGTTATGTCATCTCGAAAGAAGGTTTTGCCATGGTTCCTGCTAAACTCACCGCAGTTTTAGAATGGCCTCAACCTACTTCATTAAAGAAATTACAGAGATTCTTGGGGTTTCTCCAATTATTACCGCAAGTTTATAAAGAACGTTTCTCAAACAGTCGCTCCACTCACGGAATTGACAAAACGGAAAAAAAACATTGGCCCCCTGAGGCAATATATGCCTTCACTCATCTTAAAAAGGTTTTCTGTTCTGCTCCTGTGCTCCTTCATCCTGATCCTGACCTACAGTTCACTCTAGAGGTTGATGCCTCTGAAATAGGGTCTGGAGCAGTTCTAATCCAAAGGGATCCTTTAACCTCCAAGTCGCACCCTGTAGCCTTTTTTTCAAAATGCTTTACTCCTGCAGAGAGGAATTACGATGTGGGTAATCGTGAACTCTTAGCCATTAAGAAGGCCTTAACTGAATGGCGCCATTGGTTAGAAGGCACCGCCAATCCCATTCAGATTCTCACCGACCACAAGAATATGACTTACCTAGAGACTGTTGATTGACTCAAACCTCGACAGGCTAGGTGGGCCTTGTTCTTTTCCCATTTTAACTTTTTGGTCTCTTATCTTCCTGGGACCAAAAACAAAAAGGTTGATGCCCTTTCCCATCAGGTTCCTCACTCAAGTGATTCCTCTAAAGCCCCTTTTGAACACATCGTACCTCCCTCCTATGTGGTTGCTCAACTGAGCACCACCCTTCTTCAAAGACTGTCACATGCCCAGTCTAATTAACCTCCTGAAGCCCCCATGGCTTCCGATATCTGCTTTGTACCTCTGAACCTACGCACTCCTGTGCTGTCCTGGGCTCATGATAGTAAACTCTCACTTCATCCTGGTTTGACAAGGACTTTTAAGCATCTTTCCCAACACGTATGGTGGCCTACTATGAAGTCTGACGCTCAGGATTATGTGAAAGCCTGCACAACTTGTGCTGCCAACAAAACTCCACAATCCTTGCCTCCCGGCTTGCTCCAACAATTGTCCATTCCCAAGCAACAATGGACACACATAACAATGGATTTCATTGTGGACCTTCCTTCTTCTGACCACCATACAGTTATCTGGGTTCTGGTGGATCACTTTTCCAGACTGGCTCATTTTGTACCCCTTACCAAACTGCCTTCTGCCCAAGAATTATCATCTCTTTTTCTCTTGCATGTGGTATGACTTCATGGCATTCCTGCGAATATTGTTTCTGACAGAGGTCCACAGTTCATCTCTACCTTTTGGAGAGCCTTTTGTAAGTTGATTTGAACCACTGTTTCCTTGTCTTCTGGCTACCATCCTCAGACCAATGGACTAACTGAGAGAGTAAACCAGGATCTCGAGGCCTGCCTTAGAGCCTTTGTAACTGCTCTCCATACCAACCCGTCTGATTTGTTACCCCTAGCTAAGCTGGCAAGAAACACTCATTGGCACTCTTCAATGTTCTCAATTTCAAGCCGCAGCAGGGTATCAACCTCGTGTCTTCCCTCTTTCTGCTCAGTCCACTGGTTCCTGCTGCAGGCCAACACGTTACTGAACTCACCACTCATTGGCAACGTATTCACTCTCAACTATGTTCTGCTGTCTCTAGATACAAAAAGTTTGCTAATCGTCATAGAGCTTCTGTATGTGCCATCTCCGTAGTTGAATGTGTTTGGGTCTCTAGTTGACATATTTGTCTACGTCAACCCTGTCACAAATTGGGGCCTAGGTTTATTGGTCCATACAAAGTCCTGAAAAGACTGTCTCCTGTTGCCTACAAAGTGGCCTTGCCCAAAACCCTGGGCATACACCCAGTCTTCCACATATCACTACTCAAGCCTTACATCAAGAATAGATATACCCGGCTCCGTGCTCCTCCTCCTCCGCTCCTGGTCTGTAATGACCCTGAATATGAGGTTGCTAAGATCCTGGACTCAAATACAGGTGCAGACAGCTGCAGTATCTGGTACATTGGAAGGGCTACTCTGTGTCGGATCGTTCCTGAGTTCCTGCCCATAATGTGCATGCTCCATTTCTAGTCTCCAGATTCCATGCTGCTCATCCTTTGAAGCCGACTCTGGTTCTCGAAGGGAGCCCTTGAGAGGGGGCTATGTTGGCCCATGCCGCTCTAGCTGTTGCTAGGGACATGGCACCTGCTGTTCTGCTCATTGCCTAAGGGGGAGTTGGCTCCTGTCTGCGGGCAGCGGTGACATCATGCGCCGCACACTTCCCCCATTTTTAAGCCGGTCAGGATCTCCTGTGGCGTGAATCCTGCGCCTATGTAAGTAACTCACTTGCTACCTATCACTGCCCAAGTATAGGTGTTGCTTAGTGTTCTCCTGGGTGTTATTATTGCTGTATGCTGGACTGTTATATTGTTGCTGACCTCTGCTTGTCTGACCACTCTGCTTGTTTAACTCCTAAACTGCTGGATTGATATTCTGCTGCTGAACTCTGCTTGTCTGACCACTTTGCCTGTTTAACCCCTAAATTGTTGGATTGATATACTGCTGCTGAACTCTGCTTGTCTGACCACTGTGCCTGTTTACCCTTAAACTGCTGGATTTATATACGGTGGCTGAACCCTGCTTGTCTGACCACTGTGCCTGTTAACCCTTAAACTGCTGGATTGATATACTATTGCTGACTACTCTGCTTGATTAACCCCCATTGCTCTTGATTTCCTCTCTGTTGCCAAACCCTGCCTGCCTCACCATCCTAGTGGTTTAACTCTGGACTGCTTTACCGTTGCCAAACCCTGCCTGTCTGACCATCCTAGTGGTTTACCTTTGGACTGCTTTACCGTTGTCAAACCCTGCCTGCCGGACCATTCTAGTGGTTTACCTTTCAACTGCCTTTCTCTGATTCCCTGCCTGTTACCGCCGAAGACTATCCTGCCTGTGGTGAGTGCCGCTTACCTCATTTTGCGAACTTTCTCTGCTCTGGGATATTCCCTATCATTCCGGCTCGACGCCGGGATAAGAAGACTACTGGCCGAGTTCGGTCTGATGGTGGAATATCCCACGAGCATTACAATTACTATATAGAAGACCCGGGTTTTTAGGTCTAGTTTTAGAATACATAATGTATGTATGTTTATACTAACGTTTAGTTTTCATTACAGAGACCTATATAACTTTTAGGTTTTGAATATTGTATATATATTTTTTAAATGATCTTAAAGGGACATGAAACCCACATTTTTTCTTTCATGATTTAGAAAGAGTGTGGGATTTTAAACAACTTTCCAATTGACTTCTATTATGTAATTTGCTTCATTCTCTTGATATTCTTTGTTGAAAAGCATATCTAAATAGGCTCAGTAGCGGATGATTGGTGGCTGCACCTAGAGGCCTCGTGTGATTGGCTCTCCCGTGTGCATTGCTATTTCTTAAACAAGAATATCTGAAGAATTAAGCAAAATAAATTATAGAGGTAAATTAAAATGTTGTTTAAAATTGTATTCTCTATCTGAATCATGAAGGAAAATATTTGAGTTTCATGTACCTTTAATGAATTACTACATCTTTCTTGAGCTTTAGTGATTAGCAATTTTTTATCCCTACTTGGACACCCACTATATATTTGTGTTTAGTTATCCTCTATTTTGCCAATTCCTTTTTAGAATATTTTTACAAATATGTTTTATAAATTGTTATGCCATATCTTTCATCCTAATTACAATATTCTTTAAAAAATATATTTTTATTAAAAAATATTTTCTTGTTGAATTGCTTAAGGATTTTTAATGAGATTTTTTTTAATAAGATCAGTATGTATCTTTATGTATTTTTTATAATTGTACATTCAACTAATGGACCAATTAATTAACTGCAGTTGTGAGGTGGACTTCCTGGAAGAGAGTGAGGACCTAAAAAGCACAGTGAATAAAGCATTTCAGGAAGTTTCCCTAATGGATAACAGTAGACTCTTGGAGTATTCCAGGGAAAAAAAACAAAAAAACCTTAAAAGTCAAACTACAAACAAAATAAAGCCTACCTTAGTTACTGCTTTTTCCAAACAATATCACCAGGTCTGTCAAGTGATAAGAAGGAATCTACCTATTTCTCCGTGGGCGATAAGGTCCTGCGTGAGCTTATCAGTGACGGCTGCGACTTCGTTTATAAACCAAATCTAACACTGGGGAATATGCTTTCTACAAACTTGTTGCCCAAAAGGGATGGTGGCAGTTCATGGTTGCAGGTTAAGGGTACTTATAGGTGTGGCAAGAGAACGTGCAAATCATGTGATCACATGCATGTTTCTAAAACCTTTTCTTCAGTACATACATCTGAGAGTTTTGATACCAGGGGTTGTGTAAAGTGTGGCAGCAAATATGTCATTTATTTGATTGAATGCACACAATGCAAAAAACAATATGTTGGTAGAACGACCAGGCCTGTTGGCAAACGGATCAGAGAACACCTCTCTTATGTGACTCAAGACAGAGCAGTCTCCGCTCTTTCGAAACATTTTTTGGAGGCACACTCTGGTGATGTTGGAACCTTCAGGTGGCAGGCTATCGAGCTTATCTCCAGACCTCCTAGAGGTGGAGATAAATTACAAATCCTGTCAAGGCAGGAAATGTATTGGATACACAAGCTGGGTAGCCTGCTACCTGGAGGTTTCAACTCAGAATTTGATATTATCAACTATTGGCATAGATAGGGTTTTTCAACTGGTCAATAATTAAATAGTTAATTACCTAACTATGCCCCCCAGTTTGGAGGCATATGTATTTATCCATGAGTACACATAAATTACATCTTATGCTCATATCATTCTTAGTGCAGACTTGGATATCTATAATATTTAAAATAAGGAATCCATTATACATTAGGTGTCTCAATTGGTTTCTATACCCTGGTTCTGCTAAATAAATTAACCTCTTCGCATACATATACTATTAGGATGTGACAAAGGATGATTATTCCTTTTCAACAAACAGTATTAGCAAGGTTTTGAAACATACTTTATCTTTGTTATGTATAATTATTGTTTGCTCTATATATACTCCTCTTGATACCCATGTGTGATTAGGTTAACATTTTACTTCACTAATATACAGACCATTTATGGTTTCTATCATGTTGCTCTAATTAATATCATGCAATAATGTTAAGTGGTATGATATTGTTTGATAGTCTTTTGTCTTGTCAAATTGTGTTCTGACAATAACATCAAGAGTGTTATAAATATATCCTATCACTAGGTTCAGCTTAACTCTATGTTTCCCAAGTTGTTCCACCCCATATACATAAGGAGTTAAGTTTAAATGTTTTTAATCAATTGTGTAATCCACCCCCTTTATGGGAGGGGCTAACAGGTATATCAGGTGTTGGTAGTAATACCAGGTATTTGTCTATGACTACAGCCATGGAGTGCCGAAACCGGTCAGACTTTGTGTTTTAAACTTTTTTCTACTATGTTTTATCTTCTGGAGCTACAAATCTAATAAAGGAATATTTTTTTATCTTTTATACTGTGTGGAGATCGTTCCTGAATCTGGATGTGCATCGGATCTTTCTTTTTTCTATAATGTTTATGCTATTTATTATTTTTTATGCTTACTTCGTCTTGTTACTAATACATTTGTTTTGACACAACCATATTTAATCCATAAGTATAATCTATCCTCAGTTAATTTACTCATAGGTTTATTGAGAGTTATTGAGACTATAGGTTAATATTTGTTTTTCCTGTTTGCATACTTCAGCCTTCGGTGCTCCTATTTTATGTGTTTTTAATTTACCCGTTATCCTTTTCATGCTGCATATGTGATGTTGTTCACGTGCTATTGTATATAGATAGCGCTTGTTATTTACAGATTTTCCAATAAGTGCAGGCCAGCTGTTATTTACTGACTGAACTTTTTACCTATATATATAAAAGGTTTTCCTATCAGACATTTTTGTGGACTATATGTGTATATATGTCTGTAAATATATAAATACATATGAACACACACATATCTATCTATCTATCTATCTATCTATCTATCTCTCTCTCTATATATATATATATATATATATATATATATATATATACACATATTTAGACATGTACTGTATATGTATGTATCGCTATGTTAAAGCCCTTTGCCTGCCTTTTATTTCTGACACCTGAGCCCTTAAAAGATTTTAGTACAATTTTTGTTTAATCATTTTTATTAGATAGTGTTATTATGAGTGTAACTGTACTTTTCAATATATGTTTGATGAGTTTTATATATATACAGTATCTCACAAAAGTGAGTACACCCCTCACATTTTTGTAAATATTTTATTATATCTTTTCATGTAACAACACTGAAGAAATGACACTTTGCTGCAATGTAAAGTAGTGAGTGTACAGCCTTTATAACAGTGTAAATTTGCTGTCCCCTCAAAATATCTCAACACACAGCCATTAATGTCTAAACCATTGGCAACAAAAGTGAGTACACCCCTAAGTGGAAATATCCAAATTGGGCCCAAAGTATCAATATTTTGTGTGGCCACCATTATTTTCCAGCACTGCATTAATCCTCTTGGGCATGGAGTTCATCAGAGTTTCACAGGTTGCCACTGGAGTCCTCTTCCACTCCTCCATGGTGACATCACGGAGCTGGTGGATGTTAGAGACCTTGTGCTCCCCCACCTTCCATTTGAGGATTCCCCACAGATGCTCAATAGGGTTTAGGTATGGAGACCTGCTTGTCCAGTCCATCACCTTTACCCTCAGCTTCTTTAGCAAGGCAGTGGTTGTCTTGGAGGTGTGTTATCATATTGGAATTCTGCCCTGCGGCCCAGTCTCCGAAGGGAGGGGATTATGCTCTGCTTAAGTATGTCACAGTACATGTTGGCATTCATGGTTCCCTCAAAGAACTGTAGCTCCCCAGTGCTGGCAGCACTCATGCATGCCCAGACCATGACACTCCCACCACCATGCTTGACTATAGGCAAGACACACTTGTCTTTGTACTCTTAACCTGGTTGCCGCCACACATGCTAGACACCATCTGAACCAAATAAGTTTATCTTGGTCTCATCGAACCACAGAACATGGTTCCAGTAATCCATGTCCTTAGTCTGCTTGTCTTCAGCAAACTGTTTACGGGCTTTCTTGTGCATCACCTTTAGAAGAGGCTTCCTTCTGGGATGACAGCCATGCATACCAATTTGATGCAGTGTGTGGCGTATGGAATACTTCTGTATTCCATGTGCATTATGGGTTTAATTAATATCAACATAATGCAAAAGTTTGACCACCGAAATTTTAATCAAGGTTACGAGGTGACTTTTTTCTAGAAATAAGGAAACTACCCTGACATATGTAGAGCAATGTCTTGCAGTCAAATTACTCTCTAATATAGGCCTCTCTACTAAACAGTGCCCAATATAATCAAGATATGGTCCACATACTGTACATCTCCAATCACCAAACAATCAACAAATTGATTCTTTGAGGTGTAAAATAGGTATAAAGGGCTACAGATCTCTCTTTACCTTAGACACCAGCTTTTGAAAAAACTTGTCAATCAGTATCAGAATTATGAGGATTACCATTAGTTTCAGGAGGAAGGTCATAAAGCAATTGTTCATCTAAAGTCTTTTCTTAGGGGCAGATTTATCAAAGGCGAATGGCCCCTGATGCCCCTGTTTCCGCACGAGCCTTCAGGTTCATCAGAAACAGCAGTTATGAAGCAGCGGCCTTAAGAACTGTCAGCCCCAGACCATGGGGCTGATGTATTAATGTCTGTCCAACATAATAAACTGTAGCGTATTATGTCCGGCAGACATCACTGAATGCTGAAAGGATATGCTGTCAGCATTTAACATTGCACAAGCAGTTCTGGTGCTGCCCCCTGTAATAAACAACAATGAAAGTCTGTTCCCCCAGTAGTGAGGGAAACAAACAAACCCCTTCGTGGTGGTCCTATAGGATACTGCTGTGCAAAATTTACATGCTGCGTGGATGCATAAAACTTACCCCCCTCTTCACGGCTTATGATCCCGTTGTAAGTACCTGTATGTTTGTAGCCGTAAGGTGAAACACTCACTGCACGGTTGTCGGTCTGTGTACTTGGCTTGGAGCCTCCACGCTCTAACAAGCCACTCGTCGGTCGCTGCCACAATGACTCACCCGGCTCACAGGTGTGACGTCATCCTCCGTTGCCGACTTGCGGGGGGTAAGGAGTTCCCGATTCTTATGTTCAATCGTAAGGTCCTCACTCATCCACTTCATAAGTATCCGGAATGGAACTTTTAACTTGGAACTCGCAGTATTGCAATCGATATAACAGCTTTATTCATCCAATAAAACAGGTTACCAATGAAACAGCCCTTCAGTAGTGTACAAGCTTACGCGTTTCAGCTGTTATGCCGTAATCATAGCTCACAAACTCCCTCCTTACTATGGGTTTAAAAAGGGTGTAAAAACAAACTATTGGCTGAGAGGCTGTGACCAGTTTAACTCTTTCTTAACTGGTAAACTTTGTATCTATATATGATTGGTGTTAGAAACCAAAATTCGCTACCTGTGATACTTAGGAGCTATGTATATTGTGAAAGATTAATAATGCTATTGTTTACCCCTGTATGGGGGTCCTAGAGTATATATATCTTAGTACTTAATGCTTTTGCTTACTATTGCTAATGACCTTTATACTAAACTAAGTGGATCACTCACTCACTTACTGCACTATCCTGCACTATTCTATGTGCCCTCCCTTACTGACTACACTAAAAAATCTTAGATGTTGTGTTTAACCCTTTAAGGACACAGCTTTCAGTTTGCTCAATTGTTTTATGACGGAAAAAATCTGTCATATGTCCTTAAGAGGTTAAACCTATTACATTTGGTGTTCATAATTTATTAAATATATATATGTGATTTTTACAATTTTTACTATTATTACAAGTGTCCTTAAATCCTGGATTTAAGGATTATATTAACTGTAAATATTTGTCCATTCTATATAAAGTACACTCAAGAAAATTTGAACATAACTTCTTTACTTTACATTTCTTTTTAGTTACTAATATGTACTGGTGAGAACAGGTGTTTAAGAATATGCTATGCTAGATCCAGTGATTGATAAGATCATAAACTGAATTTAATCCTGTGGGATACCTTGTCTTCAATTTAAATATCCAGAAGACTTCTTTTTTTTGCAAGTACGGACTTTTTGTCTCCTCCCCTCCGCCCAGCGTCCACTGTTTCTATTATGGACCATTTAAAGTGTGTACCATCTTTGTTGTGGAACAATTTAAAATGCTGGATGAGAGGGGTGGTCAAAGAGCCCGCCTTGATGTCCAATAGGTGTTCCCTAATCCGCTCCCGTGTCTCTCTTGTGGTCATACCCACGAATTGTAGGTTACACATTATACAGCCTGCTAAATAAATCACGAAACTGCTCCTGCAATTCATACACTTTTTGAATGTGTATCTTTTGATACATTATTATTGCGCCTTTGAGGGTTTTTTTTATCTCCAGAGATGCGGGACAGCCATGGGTGCCAAGTTTGCACCCTCCTTCACCAACCTCTATATGGGGTGGTGGGAGCTGTCCCGCATCTATGGAGATGAGAACCCCTTCAGGAGAAATATTCAATTCTACCGGCGATATATAGATGATCTGCTCCTGGTGTGGAGGGGTACAGAGGCAGAAGCTGAAACCTTTGTGAAATGGTTAAACAACAACGACTTTGGGTTGGAGTTCACTTTTGAACTAAACAAGAACCAGATAAACTTTCTGGATCTCATATTGAGAGGCATTCCCAAGGTTGGGGTTGAAACCGAAGTTTACAGAAAACCAATAACAGGAAATACACTACTCCACACCAGGAGCAGTCATCCGAACCCGGTGTTTAAATCGGTCGCCAAGGGCCAATTCACCAAGCTTAAGCGCAATTGCAGCAACTCTGAACAGTTTGAGATACATGCTGATCAATTGGCAGAACGCTTGAAAGTGAGAGGATATCAATCATCCATTATCAGGAAAGCAAGAGAAGAAGTGACTTCCTCCAATAGAAGGAAGTTGCTGGAGAAAGCCGAACCAAAATCAGTTAAGGGAGGAAATACATATTTTGTAACAGACTACAGCATCCAATATAACAAAATATGTCAAATAATAAGAAAGCATTACAAATTACTGGCAGCTGACAATGCGCTAGCTGGTACAGTAGAAAAAGGTTGTAAGTGCTCATTCAGAAAGGGAGTCACCATGGGCAATTTATTGGCCCAGACTCAACTAAAAAGTACACGGAGGGAGCAATCTAGTTCCTGGCTCCGATTCAAGGGAGTATACAGGTGCAGTAACCAAACATGCAAAGCATGTGAGCATCTCTTGATAAGAGAAGGGTTCAAATGTAGTGTTACTAATGTAACATATAATCACAAAAAGTGTATGAATTGCAGGAGCAGTTTCCCGATTTATTTAGCAGGCTGTGTAATGTGTAACCTACAATACGTGGGTATGACCACAAGAGAGACACGGGAGCGGATTAGGGAACACCTATTGGACATCAAGGTGGGCTCTTTGACCACCCCTCTCGTCCAGCATTTTAAATTGTTCCACAACAAAGATGGTACACACTTTAAATGGACCATAATAGAAACAATGGACGCTGGGCGGAGGGGAGGAGACAAAAAGTCTGTACTTGCAAAAAAAGAAGTCTTCTGGATATTTAAATTGAAGACAAGGTATCCCACAGGATTAAATTCAGTTTATGATCTTATCAATCACTGGATCTAGCATAGCATATTCTTAAACACCTGTTCTCACCAGTACATATTAGTAACTAAATAAAAATGTAAAGTAAAGAAGTTATGTTCAAACCAATCCTTATTATTATATTTTTCTTGAGTGTACTTTATATAGAATGGACAAATATTTTCAGTTCAAATAATCCTTAAGTCCAGGATTTAAGGACACTTGTAATAATAGTAAAAATTGTAAAAATTACATATATATATTTAATAAATTATGAACACCAAATGTAATAGGTTTAAACACAACATCTAAGATTTTTTAGTGTAGTCAGTAAGGGAGGGCACATAGGATAGTGCAGTAAGTGAGTGAGTGATCCACTTAGTTTAGCATAAAGGTCATTAGCAATAGTAAGCAAAAGCATTAAGTACTAAGATATATATACTCTAGGACCCCCATACAGGGGTAAACAATAGCATTATTAATCTTTCACAATATACATAGCTCCTAAGTATCACAGGTAGCGAATTTTGGTTTCTAACACCAATCATATATAGATACAAAGTTTACCAGTTAAGAAAGAGTTAAACTAGTCACAGCCTCTCAGCCAATAGTTTGTTTTTACACCC
Organism: Bombina bombina; assembly: GCF_027579735.1. Classification (NCBI taxonomy): domain Eukaryota; kingdom Metazoa; phylum Chordata; class Amphibia; order Anura; family Bombinatoridae; genus Bombina; species Bombina bombina. The sequence continues at coordinate 43,710,854 of NC_069507.1, read as the reverse complement.
TTTTTAAGCCCATAGTAAGGAGGGAGTTTGTGAGCTATGATTATGGCATAACAGCCGAAACACGTAAGCTTGTACACTACTGAAGGGCTGTTTCATTGGTAACCTGTTTTATTGGATGAATAAAGCTGTTATATCGATTGCAATACTGTGACTCCAGCATCTTCTTATTTTGTCAATGCCGCCCCCTGCAGATTTGCGGCTTCTAGCAGGGGGTGTCAATCAACTGATCGTATTTGATCGGCTTGATTGCTGTCCGCCTCTCAGAGGCGGTGGACCAGTTATGGAGCAGCAGTCTTAAGACCGCTGCTTCATATCCGCTGTTTCCGTTGAGTCTGAAGGCTCGCGCATAAACAGGGGCATCAGGGGCCATTCAGCTCTTGATAAATCGACCCTTATCTGTTTGTATCTGTCATAGATACAGCTAATTTTTTCATTCTCTTACCTGAATTTTATTAATTTGTTTATATTTCATACTTCTGTAGTGTTCATTTTTCTATCTCTCTAAACTCCAACATATATAGGAGCAGGTTATTCACTATTAAAATTAAAATAGTTGAGTGGTTACTTTTTCACAGTAAGCCATTTATTCACGGTCCATATTGGTTAACTATTAAGTTATTATTAAGATATTAGGAATGGCGCATTTTCTATAAACAGAAATGGAACTTTAAACAAGAATGTGAAAGGATTATAAAAAAGAGGACAGGTTGTCACTTGCCAGAACCTGGCGACCAAAATGACTTCAGGAATGGTAATTTCAGGGGCCTTTATTAATATGTTTGCATTTTTTAAAAAAATAAAATAAAGGGGAGTTAAGTGGTGGGGCATATTTTTGAAAGGGAGGAGGGTCACATATCTTGTATTATGTATGGGGAATCCAAGTAGGGGGGTGTTTTCTGACAGAGATTGTATATGGAGATGTAAATTGGAGTTTGTCATGTGGGAATCTAGATTAATATAGTAAAAGAGGGCAGTGGGAACTATTATAGTTACTTTCAGAGGTAGAAAGCACAGTTAAGCTTAGCAGAGCTAGGTGGATGCCGGTTTCTGTGCTGTAAAAGCTCCTACATTGTTTGGTTTCTCTGTTGTTCAAGTATATGACTATTTCTTTAAAAAAAAACATGACATTTATATTTTCAAAGTATTGGCAACATGTAAGGTTTGTTGCTCTCTTTCAGACATGTGGAGTTTTCAAAATTGTATATTTAATGAATTCAGGGACTTAATTTGGCAGAGACATAAAACATTTGAACTCCCTATAAGAGGCTCAATATTCTCTGATGACTAGATTAAGAAGCTAGGAATATATGAAATATACACCAAACAAGTTGTAGGATATCTTTCTGCCAGATGCCTGTATGAAATATAAATTGGGCAAATTTCCAGCACGTACCATGCTACTGGAAAACATTTTTTTGCAACTTATTTAGAGCCATATTTATAAAAGGTATATTTTAAAATATTTTTTAAAATGTATTTTTGTTTGCAAATCTGTGTTTTCATGAGACAATAAAATCCATATTATTTTTTTTAACTAAAATTACTTTATTAATAACTACAAAAAAAATCATTGTTTTTCAATTAACATTAATTGTACATGAATGCTCCAAAACATATTTACTTTGTCTAAAGGCCATACTATTTAAAACACACAAACCACACACTAAATAAAATACTCTAAAAGTTTATTTATTTAATTTTGCAAACATAAGTTACTTTTCCCTATATCAAAAATAGACTACATAGACTTAAATGTAGTGAATATTCAAATGACCAAATAATTCAAATAAAAATGATAGGGTTGATCGCAATCCTGGAAAAATGTATCCAATGATTTACCTTCAAAATCCCCATATGCCTTAATGATGATTGAGATTGAGCTGTCATTTAGAACAGTCAAATGTTAAAGGGACAGTCTAGTCAAAATTAAACTTTCATAAATCAGATGGGGCATGCAATTTTAAACAACTTTCCAATTGACTTTTACCATTAAATTTGCTTTGTTCCCTTGGTGGTATTTTTGAAATGCTAAACCTAGGTAGGCTCAAACTGATTTCTAAACCGCTGAAAACTGCCTCTGAGCTCAGAGCATTTTAAAAGTTTTTTCACAGTTAGACAGTACCAGTTCATGTGTTTTATATAGATAACATTGAGCTCATTCCCGTGGAGTTATTTAGGAGTCTACACTGATTGGCTAAACTGCATGTTTTTCAAAAGCACTGAGATAAGGGGGCAGTCTGCAGAGGCTTAGATACAAGGTAATCACAGAGGTAAAAAAATATATATTTATATAACGATGTTGGTTATGCAAAACTGGGGAATGGGTAATAAAGGGATTATCTATCTTTTTTAATCAATAACAATTCTGGTGTAGACTGTCCCTTTAACCTTTTTTTTTACAGAAACAATTGAATGGTACAATAACTGTAGAACATGTATTTTATTATTAAAAAAGATCCTAAATGTTTAAGGACTATTTGGGAGTGAATATGCTTTAAATATACTAGATTTTGTTTCTCCATTTTTTTAAAATGTCTTCATATTCATACTTCACCATGGTGTTCCAAAGCCAGACTGGGCCATTATCTGAAAATATAAAATGGTTGACTGAAGGCTCTGCTTAAATGTAGTGTTTATTTTCAATAGTTCTATGGAGCAGATGTTAGTTTTACTAATTTTAATGTTTTATTAACATTAAGGAAAAACATTTGAAATAACACAATTAACATTCAAATGTTCATTTTCATAGAATTACAGGCTGCAAATCAACATAAAATGTTACTTTTTATTAGAATATTAGAATGTTGATATGTATAGCGTAAGTCTGCCTATTAAGCCAGTGTGTTGAAATGTTAAATTCCAATGAACAATATAGTTTTTTATATCAAATTCATATAATCAAAAACAAATGATACTTATATTTTGCATTATAAGTAAAGAGCTTCGGATTAAAATAAAATTAAAATAAATAAAAAAAACAATAATGCCAGATTCTAAAGCAACACTTTAAAAAAGTGACACCATTTCCCCCACACTGCATATTGTCATGTTTATTCAATTTAATACTCAAGTAAGTTTAATATTGCACATAACCCTTGAGGGTGTACTTAAAGATGTATTTTTCTGCTGTATGCACTTCAAGCATCAACAGCAAGCTAAAACAGAAACAATCTGAGCTAATAAAATGATTAGTGGTGTATTTTAAGAAAACATACACCCAGAGGAATTACAACACAGCTGAGTTTATTTATTTATTTTCTTATCATCTTTAATAAATTATTCTTTATCAATTAAGTCATTATCATAATTTTTCATAGTAGGGAATGTTTATCTAATTGATTTCTAGGTGGTGTTACGGTTTAAAAACATTATATGGTCAGTAAAGTTTAAGATTTATAATAAATTAAAATTGGTGGATAAAAACTGGATAGTTACTTCCATTTCTGATGATTCCAATAAACATGTTTTGGCCCATAAATAGGCATGGAGAATATTCAAATGTTAATATAGAACATTTGATTAAAAGAATTTAACATTTATATATTTCATTCAAATACTGCTTTGTATGGGTTTACCGTATAGGACATACAAATCTAGTTTAAAAACGATCTGTATCTATTTTAAACAAATTGTTTAAATTAACAGTATCTGATCATTTTGACCAAAGATATGAAACATTATTTACTTGAGACATATTCTGCTTCATCTATTAATTCTTGAAATAAAATATTTTGTTTTTATATTAAATCAACTTATCTCCCCCAGCCCAGTAATGATTTTTTCTTTTTCAGATGACCCGTTTCAGCACTACATAATTCTACAGAAATCCAATCAAGAACAACATTTCTGCTTCTCAAAATTCTTCCCCAGGACTCAATTTTTATCAGAAATATAAAAATATGTATGATATAAAGTCTAATTTGTAAATCCTATCACGTAGATCAATATTAGTTCATTCAGGAATAATTGAACATTTTATTACATGTGCATCGATGGAAAACCAGTTTAACAAATTTGTGTAATTCTATACTGCAATACTATTATTTTGTCACGTTCATTTCTCGAGAAACACTAATACACAAAAAAACTCTGTCACAATTTTATTATAAAATGCCTTGAAAATTCTGTGATCGTGCTTTGGAGTATTTTTAAGATCATTAAATTGGTCCTTGTAAAAACAGTAAGAGGATTTTTGGAGAATCAGTTTAAGACTACCATTCATATCTTGTTACTCTATGCATAACCAATCTCCCCAGATTTATTTCTCTGTCTATTAGAGACACTTTGAAGAATTCACAGTCTTTGTTATGTGCAAATGGTCACACACTGATTAAAGTGTTTATAGAATATATTTCATGTTCATCTGAAGCTGTCAGATGCATAAAGCAAAGCTTGAAAGAAAAGATAAATTGAGTTTCACATGCTTTTTACAGAGACAATCTTATTTTGGAAAGAATCCAAGGTGTCATTATATAGTTTTCTGAGTTTTTTTTTGTCTGAGCTGAGTAATGTTTTTAATACACAAAAATCTATAATTTGTTGAAACTTTGTGAAAACCCATACTAATACATACAAAACAAATCAAATATCTAAATGAAGTATTATTTAAAAAAGTTAAAAAAAATAACCTCAAATAAATTCTCATTCACAAACGAGAATGTGAAGGTAATTGAAATATTGCATAGTATATAGTGACCATAGGAAGGTAAAACAAGGTTTTCTCATTATACCCCTTTATTCAGAAAACTAATCATCTCTTTTATTCATCCCCCTCAAAAAAATACTTAAAACCAGCAGAAGAGAAAAACAGTTACCTTGCTCAGTTAGGGTTACCTGTTATCGAATTTACTATAAACTATGGGTGTCTCTTTTATGTGCAAATACACAATTCCTTTTGAGGATGTCTATTCCTAAGGGCCAGAAGATCTTAAATGTCAGTACTGTGAGACCTCTCAGAGAATTTTAGAAAGTAACATTTTAGCTTGAGAGCTGTTTATCTTGCTATGCGGGCTCTGTATGTAAAGATGAAACACATACATTATAATCATAAAGTTCAAAAAAGCCCACAAAGATTTTGCATGAATTCGCTCCATTCCGAAGACTTTTTCATCATCAGGCACTAAAGGGCCAATTTACTTTTGTGCGGGTGCACATGATCCGCTATAGCGGATCATGTCTGCCGCACATCGATAGATGCTGACAGCATACGCTGTCGGCATTTATCATAACGAAGAAACAGAAATGTTCCAGCTGGTGCAAAAAAAAGACTTTTTATTGTGCAAACAGGGATACAATAAAGCAACGTTTCAGGCCCACAATTGGCCCTTTCTCAAGCTTGAGAAAGGGCCAATTGTGGGCCTGAAACGTTGCTTTATCGTATCCCTGTTTGCACAATAAAAAGTCTTTTTTTGCACCAGCTGGAACATTTCTGTTTCTTCATATTGATGCTGGGTTTGGTGAACCTTTTCCTGGCTGTGCAGTGAGTGCTGTGTTTCATGTTACATTGTTGCAGCATTTATCATAACACAAGCATTTCTAGTGAAATGCTTGTGTAATGTTGCCCCCTGCACATTCACGGTCAATCGGCCGCTAGCAGGGGGTGTCAATCAACCCGATCGTATCCGATCAGGTTGATTGCTGTCCGCCGCCTCAGAGGTGGCGGACGAGTTAAGGAGCAGTGGTCTTACGACCTCTGCTTCTTAAAGGGTCAGTCTAGTCAAAATTAAACTTTCATGATTCAGATAGGGCATGCAATTTTAAACAACTTTCCAATTTACTTCTATTATATAATTTGGTCAATTCTTTAGATATCCTTTGTTGAAGAAATTGCAATGCACATGTGTGAGTCAATCACACAAGGCCTCTATGTGCAGCAACCAATCAGCAGCTACTGAGCATATCTAGATATGCTTTTCAGCAAGTGATATCAAGAGAATGAAGCAAATGAGATAATTGAAGTAAATTAGAAAGTTGTTTAAAATGACATGCTCTTTCTAAATTACGAAAGAAAAAATTTGGGTCCCTTTAACTTCCGCTTCAGGTGGACCTGCTTCATAAATCGACCCCAATGAGTGATCTGGGCAATGAAACATGGACATTTTATCCACTGTGGCTCACTTGATATGGATGCACATTACTGAAGATAACAAATGTATGCCTGCGATTGTCAGTACCTCTTGTTCAGACAGAGAAATTAAAATGTGTCTGTAAAGATGCACATGAAGGGGATTTCAAGTTGGATGAGCACCATTCTATAGAGCAAGCTAATAAACTATTTTATTTTAGTACATTCCATTTGTTCTGTGCATATGTTTCGTTAGGTATTATTCTTTCGAAAAAGGAATAACAAATTTGATATCATTTTCACTTTATTTGTTCATTAATGAAATAAAAAAAACAAATACAAAAAAATGGTAATTTTATTTATTTGTTAACTGTTTCTCTATCTACAAGATAAATGAATCCATTAAAGAATTGTGTACTTTTTCTTTCATTTGTTTTGTTAATGAATAAATAATGAAGAAATTGGTTCAAATTTGTTATTTGTTTTTCAAAGGAATAGTAAAAAGATGCGCATTTCTAGTCAGTACTCCTCCCCCAGTGTGCGCTTTTTTAAAGGGAGCATTTTAAGATAAATCATTTCTTGATATCTGGAGACGTCTAATGCTCCTAATGCTTCTCCTTTGTTTAAAGGGGGTTAGGCAGACTAGTTACATCACGTTACTCTGTACTACAAAGACAACCAAAGCTCGCAATTCGAGAGGGATATACATTGGAACCTCATACAAATTGGAATTTTGTGTGTTATGAAAAGTGAGAATTTAAATGAGTAGTTTGTGTCTTAATTCAAAAGCTTTATTATAATGAATGCAAACATTTAGGCCTAAATATTTAGGTAATAATATTATCTAGCTATCTTTATTTGAAAAGCAGAAATCTAAGCTTAGATTCCTGCTTTTCAAATAAAGATAGCAAGAGAATGAAGAAACATTGATAATAGGAGTATATTAGAAAGTTGCTTAAAATTGCCTGCTCTAGCTGAAACAAGAAAGAAAAAAAATGGGTTTAGTGTCACTTTAATATAGCCATGTCCGTTATACAAAACTGGGAAACTGGTAATAAAGGAAATATATATCATTTTAAACAATACAAATTCTGGAGAACACTGTCCCTTTAATTGATCAACAATTTGCACATAGTATTCACATCCCTATCACATTCTAGCACACGGACAAATCATAGTCTATCATAGTCTACCATAGTCTACCATAGTCTATCATAGTCTATCATAGTCTACCATAGTCTACCATAGTCTATCATAGTCTACCATAGTCTACCATAGTCTATCATAGTCTATCATAGTCTACCATAGTCTACCATAGTCTACCATAGTCTACCATAGTCTATCATAGTCTATCATAGTCTATCATAGTCTATCATAGTCTACCATAGTCTATCATAGTCTACCATAGTCTACCATAGTCTATCATAGTCTACCATAGTCTACCATAGTCTACCATAGTCTACCATAGTCTATCATAGTCTATCATAGTCTATCATAGTCTACCATAGTCTACCATAGTCTATCATAGTCTACCATAGACTACCATAGTCTATCATAGTCTATCATAGTCTACCATAGTCTACCATAGTCTACCATAGTCTACCATAGTCTATCATAGTCTACCATAGTCTATCATAGTCTACCATTTGTTGCTATTTAATATTAGAATGCAAAAGTTATTTGATCATCTTTAAAGGGACAGTAAAACACTTTGAGATTTTAATATAACATTTTTAATGTAGTAAAAAAAACTTTGCCACATACTTCTATTTTGTTTCCTTTACCGGTAATTTACCAATGAAAATGCTTGGCTTTCTAGTTGCTTTTATAAGTTAAATTGTAATCTCCAGACTTAAAGGGACATAACCCCAACTTTTTTTTTCATAATTCAGATATAACATACAATTTAAAAAAGTTTCCAATTTACTTCTATTGTTAAATGTTTTTTGTGTTCTTGTTATCTTTGGTTTATAAGCAGGTATGTAAGCTCAGGAATGTACAGCAGTTTTGCAACAATGTTATAGATTAGCAAGAGCAATAGATGGCAGCACTATTTCCTTTCATCTAGTGCTTCAGGCATGTGCACGCTACCTATCTAGATATCTCTTCAACAAAGAATAACACGAGAACAAAGCAAATTTAATAATAGAAGTAAATTGGAAACTTTTTTAAAATTTTATCCCATACACCTAAATTACAAGTCGTGCACTAAACCCGGTACGTAAATAACGCTAAAAATTTAGCGGTATCACACTTTCCATAGCGCTGTCATTACAAGTTACAAAAAAACCTTCTTGCGTTGTGCGGCATGGTGCGTTAAGCTTCATACCGCACAAAAATCAAGTCCTGACTTGTCAAGTCATGTCATGCTCGTGCACGTTTTTTCCCCATAGACATCAATGGAGAAAAATCCTGATTTGAACAGCCAATAGGATTTAAGTAGCTCTCATCCTATTGGGTGATTTGAAAATTTCAGCCAATAGGAATGCAAGGTGCCCCAATATAAAATGGGTACCTTGTATTCAATCTTCAGTTTGCGGCAGACGATCACATGAAGAGGACCCTCCACGCTGGATGTTTGCGTGGCCGCCGTTCCATCTCCGCTCCATGCCACCGGGATGAAGAAAGAATATGGCCACATGCTGCATGAAGATGGATCCGCCTGGAATAAGATCTTAACCTCCAGACTTCAGGAATTGTGAGTACCTTTGTCGGGGGTTAGTGTTAGGGTTTTTTTCGGGGTGTTTTTGTTTTTAGATTAGGTTTTTTTTAATGGGCCCATACAGATGCCCCTTTAGGGGCAATGGGTAGCTTAGGTTTTTTTTAGAGTTTTTTATTTTGGGGGGTTGGATGGGTCGGAGGTTGTACTGTTAGTGGGTAATTTGTATTTTTTGGGTAAAAGAGCTGTTAAACTTAGGGCAATGCCCTACAAAAGGCCCTTTTAAGTACTAGTGTTAGTTTAGTGTTAGGGGGTATTTTTATTTTGGGGTGGCTTTTTTGTTTTTATAGGGGTATACGACATAGGTTTATTTTTTATTTTGGATAATTTCGTATATTATTTTTTGTATTTTTAGAATTTTTTATTTTTTGTAATATTAGACTGTTATTTTTTGTAATGTTAGGATTTTTTAATTTTGTAATTTAGATTTTTAATTTTTGGTATATTTTATTTTTTTAAATAGTAATTATAGATTTATTTATAGTTTAAGATTAGGTTTTATTTATTTCACAGGTAAGTTTTTTGTTTTTAAAAGGTAGTTATATTGTAAATTTAATTTAAAACTAGGAGGGTGTTAGATTTAGGGGTTAACAGTTTAATTTAGATTGTCACGATATGGGTGTTTGGTGGTTTAGGGGTTAATAGATTTAGTTGAGTATTTGCGATGGGGGTGTTTGGTTTGGGCGGCGGATTAGGCGTTAATACTTTCATTTAGTGTCAGTAATGTGGGTGGGCAGCGGATTAAGGGTTAATAGGTTTATTATAGTATTTGCGATGCAGGGGGATGGCAGTTTAGGGGTTAATAGTGTAGTTTATGGGTGTAAGTGTACTTTGCAACATTTTTATTATGAATTTTGTGAAATATTTTTGTTTCGCAAAGTCCATAACTACTGGTCTTTGATGCGGAAAGCATTGTTACAGTATAAACTACAACGATAGCAGAATAGCCGTAATGCAAAACTTGTAATATGGCTGAGCTGAATATTCCACACTCAAAAGCCATTTTTTGAGTGAGGAATGGATTGTGGCGATATAAGGTATAACGTTAGCAAAATAGCCGGACCGCAAAACCTGTAATACGGGTGAGCTGAATATTCCACACTGAAGAGCCATTTTTTGAGTGCAGAATGGATTGATGCTAGCGGTATAGCCGTACCACCGTGACTTGTAATACGGGTGAGCTGACTATTCCTCTCGCAAAGCCCAATTTTACAGCGTTATAGCTGTACCACAACACTTGTAATCTAGGTCTATCTGAATAATGAAAGAAAAATTTGGGGTTTATGTCCCTTTAAAATTTTTATATTATATATCATAATTTACTGCACACTGCAGTTTTAAGTAATGTCGGCAAAGGAAACCTAGGTTATATTATGGTGAAGTTTATTACTTTATGGATGTAAAAAACTTTTAATATTTACACAATTGATAATGTTTTTTTTTTAAAAATACATTTGCATATTATTCTTGAGCTAAACTTTGCGATAAATATGTAATTCTATCTAGAATTTATTACGGATTTAATGCCCTCCTAAGTCAGAAATTAATCGTTATTTTTACTTATTTGTTTATATATTTATTTTTGAGGTTTTCATTATGCTTGACACATACAAAGTAAAATAATACAAAAATACAAAAAAATAAACAAAATATGCGTCAACTCACCTTTTTTTTCCATTTTCTCCCCCAGAACATCTGCATTTTTCAGATTGTGACTAATATATATGTTAATACATTCAAGAGGTAAGCAACAGTTGCTCAATATGCAAAACAACATTATTTTGAGTTTAATAAAAGTAAAAATCACAGAATACAAATAGTACCAGGAAATGCATCAATCAGATAAAGGGACAGTAAAGTCATAATTCTGATAGAATATGCCACTTTTTGTGGGCTCACTCAATGTTTCAGCTAGCTTCCAGTAGAGCAACTCCTTCAATAAAGGATACCAAGAGAATGAAGCAAATTTGATGACAAAACTAAATTGGAAAGTTGTTTAAAATTGTGTGCTCTGAAGACAGTGATGTATTTAGGTTTTGTGCTGCCCGAAACACTAAAAATTCTGCTACCCGCAACCCCCCACCCCCACACAAGTTTTTAAGCCTTTTTAGCC